>NC_034409.1:41641912-41729391 GCF_002078875.1 Numida meleagris
CTTTTCTGAAGGAAAATGCTGTTGCTGCTTCATGTTCATTAAATAAGGGACAATAGATTAGTAAGGAAGTGGGTTTCCTACTCTTGTGAAGATTTAGAATTTTAACTACCAGACATTTTGAAAAAAAGGAAGTATGAGAAGGCTATAAGCAGTGGACCCCAGAGTTTCAAAGAAAACACTGAAATTCATTAGGTTTCTGAAGAACTGGTGGGACTTAATGCTCAATAGAAAATAAAAAGTTTTAATTGAATGATGAGTCTTGTGAAGAAATAGAGTAGTTGGCAAACTAACTAGCTAACAAAATCATGAGAGAAGTCTATTGTAAAAGACTAAGAAATTTCTCTAAATGAATACAAGATGAAAAAAAGGGATACGTGGAACTATATTCAGCAATTTAAGAGAAAGCTTTTCCTGTTTGTTAAAGGTTTACCCTATATTTTGAACTACAGGAGAATGTATGATTTTTTTAGTCATTGTTATGGTCAGTTTTATGCATGGCTGTGGGAAAAAACATTTGTAGCAATTTTGAAAAACTGTATTATGATTTGGAAGGGAAAGAAATCAGGTAGGTAATTACTGAATCTGATATCTTTTGTTAAAATTAGCTCATAATATATAAAGGCAAATATGATACGAAAACACTGTAATTTATAAAGCTAGATTAAAGCTAGATATAAGCTAGATATAAGCTTATAAAGCTAGATAAAGCTAGATCTAGCTAAATTTAGAAAGACCAATAGAAAACGTTTTATAGAAACATAAAATTAATGATCTGATTACTCTGTCAATAATTATGTCTCTTTCATCCTTATTGCTTGAGTCGCTATTCTAATTCATATACATTTGTCCTTGACTCATTACGGGATTCTATCTCTATGTGCCAATCCACTGTAAATGAATTAAAAAAAAATAAATACTGACCAATTGTCATATAAAATGTTAATTAAATTGCTTGTTCTTGTAATTAGAAAGCATATACTTATGTTAAAATAGTGAAAAACAGCAAAACATTTTTCTCATTTTTTCTTGTTGGCTGATATGTTCTTGTTGGGCTGCTCTGTAACAATATTGTCAGTTCTCCCTGTTTTGTATTCTTCATAAAACTGAAGTTCCTACCTCTTAGAGTAAAGATTGCATGTAAGTGATCACTTTCAAGGTCCTATTTCTTGAAGTAGATATTACCTGATTTCTGAAATTTTTAACAAATGACAGAAAAGAAGGAAAATGATAAAAAAAATGTCTGGCTATTATGACAAATTGAAAAATAGAATAAATATCATATCCTATCATAAAAAGCACAGCCCATCATAGCTAATCTGATTTTAAAGTTGGGTGATATGTCTAAAAGATCATTTACTTATAGGACAATTTCTCTGCCCTGTAGAAATTCTGGTCTTAGAGATTGAAACAATCTGTTTCCACATAAAGACACATAAAGAATTGTAGGAAAAGGAAGAGGCTATGTACAGATTGGCATACAGGAAAATCCATCTGAATGTAAGAAAATACTTCTTTGCTGCGAGGATGGTCAAAGAGACTGTGTAGAGAGGTTATGAGGTCTCCATACGTGGAGGTATTCAACACTTGACTAGCCACAGACCTGACCAACATACTCTAGCTGATGGTTAGACTAGATGATGAGATTTCTGTCAACCTCAACCAATTCTGTGATTCTGTGAATCTGTTCTGGAGAAATTTTCAGAACTACATTTTAACAACAACAATTCCTTGATTTCTAAATAAAACAATATTAAGTTTTAATTAAAGGTACATGGAAAAGCTTTTTCTCCCATGGTAGGTTGAGGTTAGAGTTGACAGAAAGAAAGAAGCTGGGTGAGGCTGAAAATAGTCTGCCAAAACAAAATGTGGGATGCAAAGTGAATTTTACCATGAGAAGCTTTTACACTGAGTAATCTGTATTTCAACTGGTCCTTGTGTAAATCTCAGAGTTCAATTGAAACTAGGATTGGGCTAAGGAAAAAAGGAAGACTATAGCTGTGGATGGAGTGGGGCTGGAAAGGTTTTGTCAAAGGAAAGTATAGCTGCAAAGACAATTTTGGCATCAGCAAAGTTTTATCTAGGTAGGGGCTGTGAGGTTTTGTTGTGAAGGCTGTAAATGCTTGACTTTCAGTTATATTTAGAATTATATTCATGATTTCTTGTATTTAATCTGTGAATTATTTCTAATGTATAGGTCTTACGTGGCAAGATCTGCTGCAAGAGTGGCCTCTTTGAGAAGATTTCAGAAGCTACTTCTTGTCAGACAAGAGCCAATATCACTAGGCACCAAAAGAGCATGGAGCAGAATTTCTGCTGCTGCCCATGGAAAGGAGTCTGAGATGGAGCATGATTTCTGTGGAAGCTGTTGTTCACCTGGGAATCTGTACTGGAGTAGTCCACTCCTGAAGGGTGGACCCTGTGGTATGGACCCATATTAGAGCAGTGCTTGGATAGCTGCAGCCTGGGGGAAACCTATATAGGATAAATTTGGGAAGAGTAGAACCACCACACTAAAGAACAGTCACTTCATTAGTTCTGCAAATGACTGAAGTTTCTGTTGCTTTGGATTGATCAATGCCTAGCATTCAAATGAAAAAATATATCTTTTCTAAATAAACAGTGGGGTATAAAATAAATCCCAAACATAATATATTACCTAATACAGGTTTTCATGACACTTTGCAGTGTTTCCTAAAATGTAGTAAATCCTTTAGTGAAAATGCTATGAATGTCTTCCTTGATGAGGTGCACTTAGGAGAATATGCCAGACTTGCAGCCAAATTTTCACTAGCTCTTTTTACACTATTGTATGATCTCAATTTTGCTAGCTTGAAATGGTGTCACAGATTGAATTATGTACTTCACTCATAAGACAGATGCAGCAATATAATTACTGATAGAAGATAGTTATTTAATAGATCTTAATCATAAGACAGAAACTTAACAAGTTTTGATATGACAAGGTACACTTGATTATTAACTGCATAAAGGATAGAGTTAAACACACTCATCCAGGAGACACTGCCAATGAGTAATTAATTTCAGAGTGGATTCTCTTTCTTTCTAATGGTTTCTTAGACTGCTCAGCATTTATGGCATAAGATGATTTACTCATAGGCATATTTGCATACTGACTGCAGATGTCAGTTTCTTACAAATTTGTCTTGAGTCTGACATTGACAAGCACTGTGGTCTGGTGAGTGCATTGCTCAAATTACCTCCTTGGATACTGTGTTGTTATCTGTTTTCCCTCAGTTCATGTTGAGTCAGATGCAGCCACCACGACTATTTGTATCCATCATGACTGTCACAGATGGTTATCAGCTCAAGTTGGATGCAGCCATCATGACTGCCACTAGTGGCTATTGCTTGAGCAACGTTAAGGGAAACAAATGTCAGGTTGAAATAGGTGGGTTGCAGAAAATAAGTGCTGTAAATTCTAGTTTTGTAAACTAAATTCAGATATGGCTATGTAATCTGAATATAGGTTTAGCAATTTATACAAAGACCCAACAAGGATCAGATGAACAACAATAGGCAGAAGATTAATTTTAGACTTACCGGAGACAGCTCGAATGCAGAAAAGAGGGGAATCAAGGAAGACTGAGGAAGAAAACCTGTGAAAATAGAAGGAAAGATAATAAATGTGCCTGCGCATATGGAAGCAGATGATGGTTTGTCGGCATGTCTCTGTGTGTCTGACTGAATCCTGCGCTTCCTCAACGTGCCTGTTCTATTTACTTATTAAATCTTACTTCTATCTGTTTTCTGTGGGTGTGTGTATGCCTCGCAGAATCTGTGCTTAGCATCCCTACTCCTGGTCCCCTGGGAAGAGGAATAGCAACAGGCTCATATCTACAAGGCTGTGATAGAAGATACCTCACAGGTACTGCAGTTTACCAAATTCACCTATCTTAAATAAGTTATATTACCTGCTATTCTCCATCCACCATCTGCTGTAGTTAAATAATACCATGTGTTCATTTTTTTTTTCAGTCTTGATCATCATTCATACGATAATGCTAATTTTAATCTTAGTATTTGCACCTGAGTCTCTGAACTTCAAAATCAAACATTTAAGGTGTATATAGCTACATTAATAATGCTTATCATGTCAATTAACCAACCATTGTTAATTCTAGTATACTTATAGCAAATATTTCACTCCATTTTTTTTCAAATGGACATGCCTTTCAGTGATATTCTGTTCCCTATGGTGATGATATGTAAATCTGACCTTAAAGCAGATTTTTCAGTATGACAGAACTGAAATGGAACTACAGTTCTCTGACACAATTTCTCTTCTAGAAACTGATTTTAAATAAATATTGAGATAAAAAATAAATCCAAGAAATGAGTTATTTTGTACATTAATGAAATTTGAGATTACTGCCTTCTTAAGTATTATGATGCAAAGAAAATAGTAATTAGGCTAGGATTAATTGCAGATATCTTTCTAAAGCTAAGAAAAATACTCAAAAATATGTAGCTAAACCTATATTCTTTGAATTCTCCCCTTCATTATCAAGCCTGACTTCTTCACTTACCCTCAGGTGGAATTCCATAAATGTCTTGTTTCATACTGGAGGACTGAGACTACAGAACAGTGTAAATCAATGGGTAATACATGTGAGATTCATCTGGATTTAGCTAAAGATACTTCTTCCCTTTCATAACTGTGATCCACCGTTATTTGTAACAAAAACTTTCTTCGTAAGAAAAAAAAAAAAAATTTACTGTCTATACAGCAGTTGGGGCAATACTTTTAGAGAGAGAAACTTTTAAAGAAGTATTGATATGCACTCAGAAGTGTCTTCAAAATCCAGACCTGCATATCTGAATCTGTTTTTGCCTTGGTCATTTCATCCAAATAACTTTGTTATTGTCTGGCAAAGTACATACATCCCACCAGATGGGGTTTTTCTTTGTTTGTTTATTTTTGTGCCTTGACTATTCCTCATTAGAGTGGAATGATCATCATTTGGCAGGATTTATTAATGGCTCTTTTCAGCAGATGGGTATTTATATTAAAATATCTGTCCCTTCCCCCTTGCTTTTTTCCTTCTCTTCTATCATAGATTAATACTCCTGAGTCAAGCACTACAACTATCCAGAAAATGTCTCTGCAAAGATAACAAATTTTTACAATCTTGTCCCAAACATATCCCAAAAGAATATAACAACAAAGAAGCCTGACATGTTGGCTTTGTGTAAATAGGCAAATAGGCATAACTCCCTTAACATTTATGGAAAAATGCTTATTTAAACCTGCTGTGGATCTATTACAAATTGTCAAACTGCAATCATGTTTGGTATAAATATACATATGTATATAAGATACTGAGATCAGGCCCACAGTTCCCCACATCCTCCTTCCAACCCTTCTTGTAGATGAGTGTCACACTGGCAAATCTCCTGTTGTCTGGGACCTTTCCAGTTGATCAGGACTGCTGATAAATGACGGAAAGCGGCTTAGCAATCACCTCAACCTGATCCTTCATTACTCTCCAGTGGATCTCATCTGGCCCCGTGGACTCTTACTGTCCAGGTGGAGTAGCAGATTGCTGTTTCCTCCTGAGTTATAGAATGTATCCAATAAAGGACAGAGAGTCTCCTTGTCCCTCCTTTGTTGTTAAAGTATTTGATAAAACCCTTTTTGTTATCTTTTACAATGGTGAGCAGATTAAGTTCTAGCTGGGCTTTTGTCATTACAATTTTCCCTCTGCATATCCTAGCAACATTCTTGGACTCTTCTCAAGTTGCCTGCCCCTTCTCACAAAGGTGGTAACCTTCTTTTCCTGGAGTCTCAGTGAAAGCTGTGCTTTTAAGATTTACTTCTTAGGAAATGTCCAGCCTTCAACCCCTCTTCCCTTCAGGACTGTCTCCCAAGGGCCTCTCCCACCCAGAGTCCTAAGCAGCCCAAAGTCCGCCCTCCGAAAGTCCAGGGTAGCTTTGCTAACTCCCTCCTGACTTCAGCAAAAATAGAGAACTCCATCATTTCATGGTCTCTATGTCCAAGATGACTTCTGACCACCACATCTCCCTGCAGTCGTCCTCTGTTCATGAACAGCAGGTCTAGCGGGGCACCTCCCCTGGTAGGATCTCTTACCGTCTGTGTTAGGAAATTATCCTCCACACACTGAGGAACCTCCCATACTGTTTCCTCTCTGCTGTATTTCCAGCAAACTTCTGGTAAGCTGAAGAACCCCATGGGAACAAGGACTAGAGATTGTGTGACTTCTGCCAGCTGCTCGTAGAATGCCTCATCCATCTCTTCCTCCTGGTTCAGTATTCTGTAAAAGACTCCCACCAGGATATCAGCCTTGTTGGCCTTCCTCTGATCTTTACTGGTATAGACTCAACTCTATCTTTACTAGCAGTGAGGTTTACAACACTGAAACACTCACTAACATAAAGAGCAACTCCACCATCTCTCCTTCTTTTCCTATCTCTTCTGAAGAGCTTATAGCCATCCATTGCAACACTTCAGTCATGAAAGTGATCCCACCATGTTTCAGTAATGGCTACTACGTCATATATTTCCTGCCACACAATGGCTTCTAGGCTCCTCTTGTTTGTTATCCATGCTGTGCGCGTTGGTGTAGATGCACTTCGTCTGGGCTACTGGTCTCACCTCCAGCTCTGGCATACTGCCCCTAGGCTCATCTATAGTGAATCTGATTTTACCTCCTTCCCCCTTCAAACCTAGTTTAAAGCCCTCTCAATGAGCCTTGCCAGCTCCAGGGCTAGAATCCTTTTCTCTCTTTGAGACAGGTGAACACCATCTGTCTCTAGTAGGCCTAATGCTGCACAAACTGCATGGTGGTACATGGTTTTAAACTAAAGGAGGGGAGATTTAAATTAGATGTCAAGGGGAAATTTTTCACAGAGAGGATGATGAGATGCTGGAACAGGCTGCTCCAAGAAGTTGTGGATGCCCCATCCCTGGAGATGTTCAAGGCCAGGTCAGATGGGCAGCCTGATATATTGGGCAGCAGCCCTGCCCATGGCTGGGTGATTGTAAGTAGATGATCTTTGAGGTCCCTTCCAACCTAAGCCATTCTATGATTAAAAAAAAAAAAAGAAAAAAATTCCACTGATGGCACCAACCTCTTAGTCATCTGTTGATCAGGTGGGTTTTCTGGTTCCCGTCTGTATCCCTTCCTGCCACTGGAAGGATTGAGGAAAACACCACTTGTGCTTCTGCTCCTTCAACTAATTTTTCCAGTGCTCTAAATTTCCTTTTGATAGCTCTCAGACTTCACTCTGCAACTTCATCATTGCTGAACTGAACAAACAAAAGTGAGTAATGATCAGAGAGACAGGCTAGACCAGGAAGCTTTCTGGTAATGTTCCTGACCTGGTCCCCAGGGATGCAATAGGTTTCCCTGGGCCTGGCTTGGTATATTGGACCCCTTGTTCCCCTCATACATGAGTCACTTGTCACAATTCCCCTTCTTTTGTTCTTGGCAGAGGCAGTCTTGAGGTGTGGGGCTGACTGACTCACCCTAGACAACTCCCTGGAAGGACCTTCACCAATATCCTCATTTGTTTGTCCCTCAAGTTCCAGAACTTCATACCTGTTGAGCACCTGAGGAGATGAAGTAGACCAGGAGGAGATTCACCTGCCACCCTGTGGCAGCCGGGACCTGTTTCCATTCTTCCCTGTCTCTTAGGTCCCCTCCTTATGCCTGCGGGTGAGAAGGCATGGGATCCTCCACTTGTTACAAACTGTCTCCCTGGTGCACTTCTTGCAGGGATGGGAGAGTCTGGCTCCACCAGTCTATCTCAATTCATTTAATGACATGTTATATATCTATTAACCTTTTTTTTTTCATAAGGTAATATATTTTCAATTTCAAACAAAACTTGACAACAGAATCCTATGAAGAATATTCAAATCATGAAATAAAGTTCCAAATATATGAGCCTTCTGAGAAGAGCCACCACATGGACAAGTGATATAGATAGGTGCCTGCATGACTATTAATATGTCAAGAGGACTATGAAAGTCGATTACCCCCAAACTTAAAAAGAAGAAGCAAAATGTCATAATTTAAACAGTTTTTCTAAAAATTGAGCATTTTACTCTCACAGTGAACAGAAGTTCTTTCCCATGCAGCATTAATAGGTGTATAAATGCCCACAAGTAGAAGGTTCAGGGGGATTTTATTTTGAAAGTACTTGATTGTCCTTCAGAGGATAGATGTCTGCCAACAATTGCTATGGGCAAACTCCACATAGGCAAATGAGAATTTAAACTCTTTTTGTAACTTTGTACTAAAACGACATAAAATATCTTACAAATATCTATCTACTGGATATGGACATACTCAAAGGAAAGAAGTTTCCATTGAAGTGTTGGGTAACACCTAGCACAAAGGGAGCAGTTAAACATAAATTAGATAGTCTTTCAGAACTGTTAAAAGATGTGTTCTTATTTTCTTAGCTCTCAATTTTATTCCCACAGTGAATGTATCTCCCACTTAGGGAAAAGTGGCTTTACATAAAGAACAGATATTTGATCTTCTTACTTAGCGTGTGTTCAGTCCAAAGAGAATCCATTTAGCTGGCTTCCAGGAGCTGAACAGAGAAAGACACCCCCAGTACACTCAGACATCCATACACGTCCAAATTGTACGTCCCAAATTCATGATCAATAGCTTCTTGTTCTTTTGGGGAGACTGTCTGCCTTTACAATAATGTCATTTAATGTATAGTTTAAGTATCAATGTTCAGTTTTCTTTTCCTATTTTATTTCTGCTTGTTTCAAGGGCCCAGAGGACAAATAGAGAACACAGTCATATTGGCAGAAATAAGATGCATAATATTACACGTAGCACAGACTAAGGATAATGTAGCTGCAATCTCTTCCCAAACTCTTCCAAGGTGAGGCTGCCAAACAACTCCTTTCTTTCAACTTTATCTACAGTATTTAGTAATATAAATTTGTTCAAACTCCAGTTCCTTCTGATCTACGTGAATGGTGTTGGTGTGCATCACAAGCACTGGAAGATGTCTGTATTATCATCTATCTATTACCTGTGTTTTAGTGCCATTTCACTTTATACCAGCTCAGACTCTGAATAGCATAGGAAGAACATTTATTGAAACAGAATAAATCTGTACGCAGTTTCTATTTTATCTCATTCCCCCTGCACCTATAAGTTAAAAACAGTTAATAGCTTTCTTTTTAATGAGAGTTTGCTTGGGACAAATCTGATTTACATCTGGATCTAGAGTTGCTATGGTTACAGATTTGGCAGATGGTATTCTTTTTTTTTTTTTAATCTTTATTTTTTTAATACATTTCCACAGTTCAGAAAAGAAATCATTAATTTACATGATTTGCTGAAGAGAGTTTAGTGAAAAAAAGGACTTCTTCAAATGATAAATATAATTTGAAGTTTGTTTTGCATCATCTGTAATTGCCATTTAACATTATGTGTAATTAGGACACATTTTAGCAGAATCACATTATTTAAATTTACTTTCTCCAGAGCTGAATGATTTTATTCTCACAGTGAATGGAAGGATTTATTTGGGAATACTCAATAGCAACTGCTCCTATTGCAGGAATGAATGTAGTCAAAGTAGATGCTGTGTGTTACTCAAGAGGCAATGTTAAAATCACATTTTATTTTCAGGGCATTTTAATCTTGTAGAAGTAAGGCAGTGGCTACAAACTGTTGTAAGAAATGTTCACAATATAAATATTTGTGGAAATTCTTAGCAACACAAACTTAAACTCACTTTTTATAAGTGTTAATGATTCTTCATGGTCACAATGGTTTCCTCATAAGTTGAGGGCATTTCTCTTTTCTCAGGTCTAATCTGTGATGCTAAGACTTAATGCACATTGATAAATCTTAATGAACCTGTACTATATAACTAACCATGGAATCATAGAATGGCCTGAGTTGAAAAGGACCATAATGATCATCCAGTTTCAACTCCCCTGCTGTGTGCAGGGTTGCCAACCACTAGACCAGGCTGTTCAGAGCCACATCCAGCCTGGCCTTGAATGCCTCCAGGGATGGGGCATCTACAACCTCCTTGGGCAACCTGCTCCAGCGCATCACCACCCTCTATGTGAAAAACTTCCTCATAGAAAACTTGGCTAAATGCGTGTGTCTATACTCACACACATTGAGAAACAAATCTCAGTGTATTCTGTGCATTATAATGTGAATAATCAGGACTGTCTTAAAGAACAAATCTACTTATTGATGTCCTCTAGACTTTTCCACAAGCAAGCTTTCTCTTCACAGAATCGTAGAACTGTAGAATGGATTGGGCTGGAAGGGACCTTAATGACCATCTAATTAAAACCCCACTGTCATGGGCAGAGCTGCCACCCACTAGATCAGGCTGCCCAGAGCTCCTTCCAACCAGGCCCTGAACACCTCCAGGGAAGGGGCAATCACAGCTTTGCTGGGCAGTCTGTGCCAGCTGCTGACCACCCTCTGAGTAAAGAATTTCATCTTAATATCTAACCTAAACCTCCCCTCTTTTAGTTTAAAACCATTTCCCCTTGTCCTATTACCATCTACCCAAGTAAAAGTCACACTCCCTCTTGTTTATAATCTCCCTTTAGCTACTGGAATGTCACAGTGAAGTCTCCCTGGAGCCTCTTCTTCTCCAGGCTGAACAAGCCCAGCTCACTCAACCTTTCTTCATAGGAGGGATGCTCCAGCCCTTTGATCATCTTTATGGCCCTCCTATGGATCTGCTCTAACAGCTCCTTCCTGTACTGGAAACCCCAGGCCTGGGGTACTCCAGATGGGGCTACATAAGGGCAGAATAGAGGAGGACAATCACCTCCCTCTCCTTGCTAGCCACTCTTCTTTTGATGTAGCCCAGGATACCATTGGCCTTCCAGGCTGCAAGTGCACATTGCTGGCTCATGTTACGCTTTTCATTCACAACGACTCCAGTGTCCTTCTCCATAGGGCCCCTCTCAGTGAGTTCTCCCAGTCTGTATACATATCTGGGTTGCTCCAACCCAAGTGCAACATGTTGCACTTGGCTGTGTTGAACTTCATTGGTTTCATGCAGGCTCAGTTTGTCAAGCTTTTCCTGGTTCCTAACTTATACTCTGTTCTACTAAATGTTTATAAAAAAGCCCCAGTCTTAATCAACAGTCAAAATGTGTAGACAGATTTTTCTGGGAGAGAGTGCTGATCTTGATTTAAGGCAAAGGAACTACAATTTGATTCTATGACAAAGCAGCACATACTGTCCTAGCGTGTTATTACAGAGGTGGTAAAAACCTCATCAGTTTCCATTAGAATCCCATGCTTAGTTTGTACTAGATTTTTAATATTACATGTTTTAACTTTTTTTTAGCAAAAAGACATACTTCTGAGGGATCTCACAGCTGAGTTGCATGCACTCCTAACCTTCTTCTTGTAAATGGTCACTAAACTTTCTGTATGTTTTTGCATACATTTTCTGTCCTGTCTGGATCTACTCAGAATCTTTGGAAACTTTTGACCTCAGAATCTGTTGCATAATTTTAAAAAGAACCGTTCGACTCCCTCGTCTCACAAGGGCAGAAGTTAAGAGGAGAAAGAAAACACACACAAATTATAAGAAAAATAAATTTACAATCAAGGATTTTTGCCACATTCACTTAAAAAAATCCTTAAGGGTTCATTGCCATGGTGCAAGAAAGAAAAAACATGTTCCACTGAGAAATGTGAATGACTTGACACGAGGCTTTTGTATTATAATTAGTCTAAGAATATTTTAATTGTGAAATAATTTTAAGAAGTTGTATATAATCAATGTTTAATATATGTATCAACATTTTGTACATGTACGTATTTATTAATCAAAGCCAAGTTCTTGGAAAATTAGACACATGCATACATTTTGCAGATATTTTTATTAGCTATAAGTCAAGACTAAAATAACTTCTCCTTCTTGAATTGTCATGTGAAGTGTTTAGAATGTAAATTAAAACCAGCCAATTGTGTCTTTCCCTTAGGTTCACAAGAAGGTTAGAAAAGAAACTGTGTCTAAACAGACCGAGAATGAGACTGTTAAACCATATGGCTGTTAGTGACCATGGAAAAAATTTTCTATTGGCAAGACATGAATGTGCAGAAATTTGCAGTCCTTGTGCAAGATTGTTCAGTAAGTTATTCCAAAAAAGATCTTTTCTGAGTAACATCTTAAAAATATTTTTAGTCAGAAATGACAAGGGGCTGCCTATGTTTTTTTTGGAGGTAGGAACTTTCAAATTCTCTCTCCATGCATTTGGAGGAATTAAATCACTGAGCTTCCATTCGTGTTGACTGCTAGAGAGGTTGGTCTGCCTCTTCTGGTAAAGTCTGTGTTCCTCTATGCTTGTCCCTTGCATTGCAGCTGTCACTGTGTTCAGGCCTACTTCAGCTTTTTCCTCTTAGATTCAGGATGACAGTGGTTACTTGTTTGCAATTATCTAGTGTTCAGATTAATAGGGGTTAGTTATGACAAAGATAAATTTTTATTTTTGTGGAACAGAACAAGGAGTCTCAAGGAGAGCTCAGTATTGCTGCAATGAGTCTACGGGAAAGGGTTAATATTGAAAATATTCATTTCTCTGCTATTTTTAGGCATTGTCTACTCTGCTCTGTTCATTTAATTTCATTTTGCCTGTTTACAAACATCCTCAAAAGTGCTTTGAAAAGACATTAAAGTCCTGAAGAAGAGTACAAGGTTATATCCTGGGCTCCTTGGAAGAATCAGAAATTGCAAAGGGGAAAGGCAGTTCTTTGTCATATTAGGGGTTGAGAAAATTGCAGAAAACCATAGGTAGAATGAAAGAAATAGAATCATCTGAATAGCATTGTGGATAACAGAGCAGGGGTTAAAAAAACAAACAAACAATAAAAGGACTAACCAAAACAAAAAAAGGGAAATGCTTTCCAGGGCCCTTGACAGGCATGAAATTGGTAAGTAGAAACTGCTTCCTTCTCTCAAAGCCTATGATGAGAGCAATGTACTTATGAGCTTTTTCTGGCTTAGTAAATGTGATATAGTGTTTCCTTGTGAATACGATAAGAAAAGCTTAATGGAAAATTGGAAATGTAGCTCCCATCTTGGTTAGAATACAAAGCATAGAGACTGCTGCTCTCTGCAGGGATGGTAGACTGTCTTAAATGACTCTATGAAAAACTGCTGTACCTTCTCTCACTACATATGTGAGAAACTAGTAGGGAAAGATTTCATTCATCCATCCATCAATTAATCAGTCTATTAATCTATCTATCTGCCTATATATATATATCATGTATGTGCTTTCATATTCATCTGTACATAATCTGCACACATGGGGTACACAAATTCATGTATTTATGAGGGCGCTCTGAAAGTAATGCCTCCTATTTTATTATGTTGGCCCATAACATCAGAGGTAGGTTTTAGTGGTATGGCAGTAAAAAGGTTGAACCTTCCTGCCAGTATTGCATAACATTTTACTGCCGTGCAACAGATGGAAGCAAAATGGTGTCTGACATGGAAGTTAGTATGAAACAAACGTGTGTCATTGAATTACTTCCTGTGGAAAAAAATTGTACCCATTCACATTCATCAATGCTTTTTGAATATTTATGGAGACCAAACAGTGGATATGAGCGCAGTGAGGTGGTGAGTGGTCTGTTTCAGCAGTGGTGACAGTGATGTGAAAGACAAGTCATGTTCCAGAAGGCCATGCAAATTTTTACGAGAACAGCATGCAGGCTCCTGTACATTGCTGGTGGAAAAGCATAGCCAACGGACTATGATAAAAAATATTATTTTATGACTGAGCATTTGAGCTATCAAATGGTTTTATTGAGCTCTTTGTAGCTGTTTTAGTTTCCATGGAAATAAATAGGAGGCATTACTTTCAGAACAATCTACAAATATGTACACACAAGTAATTTTACATATGTCACTTACTGTATCTAGTGCAATGGATTTGCAAGCACTTCTAATCCTTTTATTGAAATATTATTAAAAATATTTTAAAATTTAGGGGAAAGATCGACTTAGGAAACTTAAATTTAACTATCCATTGCTTAATATTTAACAGTTTCAGAGAGATGAAACAGAAAAATCTCTATTGCAGAGATGTGCACATAAAATCAATTATTTTACTAAAGTATTGTCAAGATTGTGAAGGTTTTTTTAATTATCTAGTACTTCTGAGAGTATATAAACTGTATATTTTCTTATACAGGGATTGAGATAAAAGTTCTAAGCTATGTGTGTGTGTAAGAGGGATTGCATAGTGTAAGAAACAACTATTCAAGCTGAGTTAGTAATGTTCTATTGCCTCTATAATATAGTTAAGTTCATAATAAGAGGTATTTTGGAAGTACTCATGAAAGTTTAACTTAATTCGAAATGTAACATTGTCCTTATTTTATTCTTTGTCAAAATCACCACTTAATTAGAAATTCCATTTGGGACTTTTTTTTCCATACAACATTATATGTGGATTTAAAATGGAGAGGAAAAATAGCTTCCTGTTGAATTAATTATTTAATTAAATTACATAACTCGACACTCTCGAAGAATTTTTTAGTGGCTGCTATATTTGCATTGAAACTACTGCACATAAAGCTCAGAATGTATAGTGGCTGGTGAAACAGTGCATCAGATTTTAAAACATTTTGAACAAAATTAATCTGTCTAGAGGTTAAAAGTAACCTATCTAACTTCATCAGGCGCTGAAGCAATTTTTATAATTATGTTTTTTGGTAACAAAACATTTATCATTTATCATTATACATACATTTAGCATCATCTCATTTAGCTGTCTAGCTGTTTATTTCAGAAAAACATGATCCAAGATAAGAAGGAAGAAAAACTATTGGTCTGACATGTTAAACAATCTGGTCTAATAAATCACATACTAAAACACATATTCTCCTTGAAGAATCTATCCATCACCTCAAATGATGGATGAATGATCCATCTGAGCTTTTCAGCTCTCAAGTCCTTTTCAATCCTTTCTTGGTCTTGCATCACAAGATCAAACTGGGCAAACTGAGCTCCAGAGTTCACAGAACTCTCTGTTAGCAGGTGCTTTTTCAACTTAAATGAAATGATTTCAGCTTGAGTGCTTTTGGTCTGTGCCACTAAGTGATATCACAAAGCGGGCTGATGTTGCAAAAATAAGGCAAGGATTGGAGTATTATATTATGTTTTCTCTGTCTCCGCTCTTGTGAAGATCTATCCATTTATGAATATGAGATATTCATGAGTAACACTAGCAATCCAAGTTACATAGAATTTATTTTCCCAGTAAAATTACTCTCAAGAATGCATAATAAATTCATTAGCTAGTGAAACTTACCAATCTGTCCCCTACTTGGTGTATTTAATTGAAAACGTCATACAGGTTCTCGTGTTAGCAATTTGGTTTGCCTTTGTTACCGATGGGAAATGAAGTGTTCTTCTAGAAGGCAGTTCTTGGCTCCAGAGTGAAAGAGAATTTTAAAGAAAATTCCTTTAAAGTAGATCTATTTTCAATTTTCTAATATTTATATCAAGACTTCCTTTTTCCTGGCTTCCTTATAAATATAGGGTGTCTGTCATACTCTAAGTGAACCATAACAAACCCTACTTATTCCTTCAATTTTATCCTGGATACGACTGTATGATTAGGTCTGTAACACTCTCAGAAAGTAAGAATGAACTTAACGTTCCTCAGGTTATTGTTGTATCAGGTTATATCGTGGATTATGATCTATTCAATATATGATGTCAGTGCTATTAGTTGATGAAGTTGCACTAACTATTATGCGTGGAATAGGGAGTTCTCTGTCCTTCTACATCTGGTTCTCATTAGGTTAGATATGCTATGTCTGGGGAATTTTTCCTGAACCTGGTTTAAGAATGGGTCAACATACTGCTAACTTATACATTCTCTGACATTCAAAATATTCCTTGATCTTTTTTTTTCCTTGATCTTTTAGGTTTGTTTGTTTTGTTTTGTTTTCCCTACCTGTGATTGTTTCTTACATACGATTAGATGATTTTTGTTATCAAATGCAGATGGTGCGTGAGTTGAGGACAGATGTAAATCAGACACTAAGTAGTGCGGTGCGGTTTTGTGGTGAGATAAGAGAAACTATTCCCTGAATAGTGGCATATCTGGCTAGGCTAGTTAGTAACAGAATGGTTACTTTAAATTACTCTTCATCTCTTTTTTGCCCCTAAGATTCAAAGGCAGTTTTTGTTTTGCAATTATAACAATCACAGGTAGCTTTGATAAGTTGAGAATATCATAGGATCCTAAAGACATCCCAAACCCACAGAGAATATGTATTTTGTGGGACTGCAGACAAGAAGAGCTCTTTATAATATTTTTAGTTTGTGTGCTGTGAGAGGGAATAAGTCAAACTGTGATGGGTAGGAAGAGCAGTAAACAAAAAAAAAAAACCCGTTTTACGAGTGCTAAGCCCACTAAAATGAAGGAAGGCAAGTTATTCCAAACCCAGAGCAATATCACAGAAATTAAATGGAGAACTTCAGGGCTGCTGACGTCGAAAAGGTGAGATCTCCTCAGGAGAAAGATTTCTTTCTGAAAGGTGAAAATGAAGGACTGGAGAGGGACTGGAGAGGACTCAGTACAGCCCCCACCAATAGCCATGTAGGGTAATGCTATTCATACATTGAACAAGCTGTACCTTAAGATTACTAAGCTTTGCTGCCCCAAGCCTTTTCTCAGTGGAAAACTTCATATAGTTGAAGTGATCCTACACTCTAAGAAAGAACTAGTTTGTGATACCATTTTCCAGTCTGTTTCTTGCTCTTAAGATAGCATGTAGAGAGGATTACAAGGACATACATTTCAGCACCTGAAGCAGGACTATCAGATTCTCTCCTTTGCACATCAGCTTGGGTGTTTTCCAGTTCTGATTGCTCAAATAGCAGTAGGCAGCTAAACTTGGGATTTTAGGATCTTAAATATATTCCCTTGTGACTATTTTTAAACAGAAGTCAAAATCATATATAGTAAGATCGATACAACCAGAAAGCAGGGATCTTCAGGTATCACTATCCAAAGAAACAACCTAAAACAAAACAAAACAACAACAACAAAACAAATCTAGACCCTATCTTTTTCCTCTGTCATGAGGAAGTTTGACACAGACGTACTTCATACTATCATGTCTTTAATTTATCCATAACACTCACCAAACACTTAGAATAATCCCTAACACCACTTGGCCACAGACAGAATTGCTCCCAGAACAGCTCCTTTGATACAGAACAGTCTAACTGTGCCTATGCTTTGTATTTTTTGGCTTCTTTTATCACATAGAATGGAAAAAAATATGCATTCATTTATACTACCTAATTTCTATCTTCCTCAGTTCCTGTATAATTTATTATTCAGATCCATTCCTATAATTTTTAACAGCATGAAAAGCTTTTGAATATGATCTTGTGTGAAAGGATACTAATAAATAAAGTTCTATTGCTCATTGAGAATGAATGTCTCCTGTTTTTGTGAATAACTGTGAATGACAACTTTCTACACTAAAATACTGAAGTCATTAAAGGCACTTTGTTGAATCATAGAATCACAGAATCATAGAATCACCAAGGTTGGAAAAGACCTCTAAGATCATGCAGTCCAACTGTCCACCTATCATCAATATTTCCCACTAAACCATGTTCCTCAGAATGACATCTAAACATTTGTTGAACACCTCCAGGGTTGGTGTCTCCATCACCTCCCTGGGCAGCCCATTCCAGCATTTGACCACTCTCTCAGAGAAGAATTATTTCCTAACGTCCAACCTGAATCTCCCCTGGTGCAACTTGAGGCCATTCCCTATAGTCCTATTGCTAGCTATATGGGAGAAGAGGCTGACTCCCACCTCACCACAACCTCCCTTCAGGTAATCATAGAGAGCAATAAGGTCACCTATGAGCCTTCTCTTCTCCACCCTGAACAATCCCAGCTCTCTCAGCTGCTCCGCATAAGGCTTGTGCTCCAGACCCCCTCACCAGCTTCACTGCCCTTCTCCAGGGCCTCAATGTCTTTCTTGTAGTGAGGAGCCCCAAACTGAACGTAGTACTTGATGTACAGCCTCACCAGTGCTGAGTACAGAGAGGTAATCACTTCTCTGCTCCTGCTGGTAACACTATTTCTGATACAAGCCAGGATGCCATTGGCCTTCTTGGCCACCTGGGCACACTGCTGGCTCATGCTCAGCCAAGTATCGACCAATATCTCCAGGTCTGTTTCCTCTACACAGTCTTCCAGCCACTCGGCTCCAAGACTGTGGCATTGTCTTGGAGTGGTTGTGTCCAAAATGCAGGACCCAGCACTTGGTCCTGTTGAATCTCATCCCATTGGCTTCAACCCAGCAATCCAGCCTATCCAGATCCCTCTGAAGGGCCTTCCTACTCCCAGGCAGATCGACAGTTCTGTGCTCAGCTCAAGTGCCAGCTTGGTGTCATCTGTAAACTTACTGAGGGTGCACTCAGTGCCCTCATCCAGGTCTTCAATAAAGATAATGAACAGGATAGGACCCACTACTGACCCCTGGGGAACACCACTCGTGATTGGTCACCAGCTGGATTTAACTCCATTCAGCAGCACTCTCTGGGCCCGGCCCTCCACCCAGTTCTTTACCCAGCAAAGAATGTACCTGCCCAAGCCATGGACTCCCAAGGCACTCTCCCTATCAGTGTCCTGAACAGTTCAAAGTCCGCCCTCTGGAAGTCCAAGGGAGTAGTTTTGCTGTCCCCACCCTGACTTCACCAAGAATCGAGAACTCTACCATTCTGTGGTCACCCTGTCCAAGATAATCCCTGACCTCTTCATCTCCCACCAGTCCTTCTCTGTCTGTGAACAGCAGGTCTAGTGGGGCACCTCCCCTGGTAGGCTCTCTTACCAGCTGCCTCAGGAAGTTATCTTGCATACACTTGACAAACCTCCTAGTCTGCTTCTTCTGCACTGCATTATATATATATATATGCTGGAAAGATATTAAATAAATATATATAAATGGTGGCATATATAAATTTATTTAACCTACTGGAACCTATTGTTTAAGGCTTCTCAGTTTCGTTGTGGCAGCGAATGGAAGTCCAGGAAAATACAAATCTTCCCTCACTCATGGGGTATCTCCTGATTTCATGCCACCAGCAGAACTTTCTCTTGGTTTCTCATGTTCCTAGCAGATAGTAGAGTTTTTGTTTTTGAATTCTTTATTTCATCTCTATTTATTTTTCTTTTACTGAACAGTTACACTTTTTTTTTTTGAGTAAGATAAGATTTATATTAAAAAAAACAACAAAACTGTGGCAGTAAATGTATATGTACAGCATGAGTGAGCATTATTAGAAATAATAATAATGAAACATTGGTATTAACAGATACTTCTGTCAATAGACCTATGAGTTCTGAAAAACAATTGTTAAAACACAATCTAAAAAGAAAGCATCTCAATAGATTAAACTTTTTCTAATAAAAATGAAATCACAGCAGGCAAACAAAGAAAGTCTCATAAATAAAATATTCCATTAACCACCCCGAGAAATTCTTTAAAATGGGGCTGAAAAACTCCCACCATTCATATACAGAAGGCATTACTCTAGCACTTCAGCTAGCATAGTTTCAGATATCATATTTCAATTAGAATTGCTCTTGTGGGTCTAAATATTGACCAAAGGGGACATTTTAATGTTGCAACAATATTTGAAATTTCCTTTCTGGAATGAATCTGTGATTCATGCAGAGAGAATTAAGAGAACTTGTGATACCAGAAAAGAAGACAGTATAAGGGCTCAGCGACACTTTTCAGAATAAACAGCTAATGGAAGAGATTTTAGAACAAGGTGACAAAATGCATCATGGAAATTGTTTAAGCCTATGTGGTATCTGTTTCATCAATAGTTATTAAAAATGTTTCTTAGATAAACAATTAGTTCAGGAAATCTCAAAAGTACAGATAGAAGTTGTATTAGAACGAATGTGGAGAGAGTAATTGTGGATATCATAACCTAGACTCCTCCCCATGTTATACTTTCATAGCTACTCGCAAAGAAAGGACAGCTCTGTATAGTCTTCTTACCTTATCCAGTGTGCTTGTGCTTTGTCAGTGTAATATTTTTATACATTTATTTATCCTTCTGTATATTCATAGAATCATAGAATTGTTAAGGTTGGAAAAGACCTCTAAGATCATCTAGCTCATTTATCTACCTACCACCACCATGCTCACTAAATCATGTCCCTCATCTAAACGTTTCTTGAACGCCTCCATGGACAGTGACTCCATCACTTTCCTGGGCAGCCAGTTCCAGAGCTTGATCGCTCTTTCAGGAAAAAACTTTTTCCTATAACTGTGTCCAGAAATTATAATTTTTTTAAAACAAAATTTGGATGGCAGATTTTTACTATTACTGAATGCCTACCCAAATGATTCAAACTTATGTGCTCTCTTCCTTTGTTCTCACTTCCTTTACATTTTCTGTGCCCTGCTGCACACTATTTTAGCTCAAACAAGAGACCTGGGAAGAGTATCAGGCCCTATTTAGACTTGTGTATGGTCTGTTGGTTAAGACACTTTCTCTGATGGTTAATGCTGTATGTAAAAAGCATTAAAACGAGCAAAATCTCATGAAGTATCCTAACTGCTTAATAAATTTTTATGATACTGACTTCTTCTGAAATAAGCAAGGAAATAATTTTCAAAATGTCTTTTTCATGGCATTTTTGATACATTGTGTGGTCTCTGCAACAAGAAGAGTTAGCTTCTCTTACGAACTGAATAAGGTATGTGCCTTGCAGATGCAGTCTTACTCTTAGCTTGTATGAGATTCACATGAAGTGAGAGATGGATAACTCGTGAATCATTATAGCCGAAGGCAGTATACATCGAAAAGCTGTGCTTTTAGTGGCATAAATTTTCAAAAGGCGTATGAAAGGGAGACAGGAGGATTACATTTGAAGACAGTGACAGAGAAGATATTAACACAACACAGAAGGTGAAGCTAGATTCCTGAATTAGCCCACTCCATTGATACCAGAGTCTGAATCTTACTGCTTAGTAGTCTTTGTAATTACATTTTGGTGGTATTTTCTCTTCTTGACTACCCATTTTTCTACTTTTCTACTATCAAGAATTAAACTTTTTCTAAACAGTGATGTGTTATATTAAAATTATAACTTTGTCTGAAGGTAACCTCTGGTGATCATAAATCTTTAATGGATTCATTTCCTTTGAGATAATAAATCCAGAAATGTAAGAAGGCTAAGCTTCTAGATACCTGTAACATGCGCTGTGTTTGCCTATAAAAGAAATTAAGCTATTCTGAAGAAGGGTATTGTCATATACTTATATATGTTGAAAAGTATTCAATGGGTCAGCATCTCCCTGATGAAGGGATACGATTTGGTGTGTGAGAACGCACAACTTCATGTAACGGCTTATTGTCACAGTCATCAAAATGTTTTTGAATTAATGTTGTTGTATACAGTAAAGGTCATATTTGACCTTAGACTTATGCAATACATCTAACAAATTTGTTAGACATACAATATAAATGTTTGGGACCACAAAGGCTCTTATGTGCAAGAATATCTATTTGATAAATCCTAAACAGCCTTGATTAAGAGACAGATATGGAATTCTTCTGCCCAAACAAGACAGGGGCAGGTGTTGATAGACCCAGCCACAAAATTTAGATTTCTTAAATGTGTTTAACTTAAAAAAAAAAAAAATTACATCCTAGACTATTAGGCACATCATTGTGAAATGTGTCTTTAGACTCATGCTACTAAATTAAATCAAAAAACGTTTGTGGATGCTACTTTCCTATCCATGCACACTGTCAACTGGTCCATGGTGCCCATGCAAAACAGTGAGCATGACTTTTAAAAAAAAATATATATATGGTTTTGGTGCAATGCTAAAGTTTGCCTCTGCTTGAATCTCATCTTTGGCCACTGTGAGCAGTTCTGGAGTGGGGAATAGACACAAATATACAGTTTTGACGTTTCTCCATCCAACTAAATATAAGTGAGTACCTTGCTGAAAATCAGTCTGAAAATTACTAGCAGAACCAAGAATATTGTTGATGAATCTTCATTCTTGAGTGTTAATCTGTACCAAATTCACATTTGAACATGATACAAGTCTGATGACATAGCAAAACCATTTGGCATTATCCAATTGAATTTTTGAGTCAGATGTAGATGTTTAAAAGAGGAAAATGACAGAGGAGTTTATTAAAAATGGAGAGGGATTTGATAGAGAAGGATTATTGTTTGGCCTTTTCATTATGTCCCTAAGTTTTCTTTGAAACAACTGTTTCCTCTCTGTCTGCCAGACATATCCTGTGAAATGAAAATAAGTATGACTAGCGAGAACCCTCGCACAGTCCTGTACTAAGTCTTGGAAACTGTTATCCTGAAGTTTCTGTCTTCTGTAGCTCATTCTTCTAACCTTCAAAGGTTTCTACAGCAGTCCTAAACACTTAGACGGAAATAGACAGCTACTATATACTTAATGGTTTCAATTTCTTGTGGATCACTTCAGGATTATCCAAGTCTTTTGCTGTCTCAAGTTATAAAATATAGCCATTCTCTTCACTTACACATGGATCACAAATGTGACTATTAGAAAAACAAAAATAATATTTTACATATGTATTGGATCTTTCACCCAGTGTTCTGTTACATTCTGAAGCAACCTGACAATGGCATACTTGCATCACTAGTCTACCATTTTTCACAGCATTGCAGAAATTTTTCTATTCCACCAAATATTTGTAATTTGTACAGTAAATTAGTTGAATATGTTTCCAAATCCTCCAGTTAATTTTCACAAATGAACTCCCTTATTATGAGCTGAATGCAATTTTGCACTTTTTGAATTATTTTTTTTTATAGCTGAGTCACTTTCTTGTCAGATGCCAAACACAGGTGAAATATACAGGGAAACATTTTTCTTATCATGACAAGTTAGACTGCCTGTACAGTGCCAGATATGTACAGCATGTAATGTTCATCCATGTTAGTGGTGATTCAATATGGAAGTGTTAGTATATTTCAAATAGTTATAAAATAAAAAGAAAAAAGGAAAAAAGTCCCAATTATTTCAAAAAGTGGTTATACATTGCAATTACTTTTTTTTTTTGGAACCTCTTAAAAAGAAAACAGTGCTTTGTAAGTGTCTTGGAGGTCAAAGGAGCTGTACAATTTTAGCATGAGCTGGAATCCATTGAATAATGTTTGAGGCCACTAATGAAAGATTATAAACATTATTATTTCTAAGTGCAACCATATGTTCAAAGTGGGTACTTAGTATGTTTTAAGTATGAAGATCTGCTTCAGTTTTGCAATATCTCAAGCGTAAAAACATCTAGAAACACCATTTAAAAGGACATTTGAAAACTACTGGTGCTTAAGCAATGACACAACAGTAATTGTTCTCATTTTATCAAAAAAATCTGTTTTTAAAGTCTCTGCCCTTCCTGTGCATGGTGAAAATGTCAGTGACATAGGCAAATACCACGGGGTTTTTCATTTCATGCTCATTTTTTCTGAAAGGTGTCCATTCCCACTAGCAAAACTGGTTCTTCTTGATAAAAATTAGACAGACACTTAGAGAATGTAGCTAAACTATTCAAATTCAATTAATTTCAAATTTTGGAGTGTTACTCAAAGTTTGTTTGTAATCTCTGAACAGAATAAAAATGAGTTGCTTCTATTAAAATAGACTAAGAGCCATAGTACAGAACCATAGTGCAGAACCAAAATTGCTTTTGAGTTTTCCTGATTTCCAGATTATCTGATATAAAGGAGATCCAATTTCCTTCCTTCATTCCCTTCTTCCCCCCTTCCTCACTTCCTTTCTTTCTTTTCCTTCCTTCTTTTCCTTCCTTTCCTTCCTTCCCAACCTTTCCATGTAATTTCATTAAGTGGTAAGGAAATCAGAAGTGTTTTTAGGGCAGGTATTAATTTCCTGCCTCATAGATGAGATAACATCTGACTCAATAGTAGACTGCATAAGAAAGAGGCCAAAAATTAAATTAAATTCTAAAGAAATACCTGCCATAAAGACAAACCTAACATGGGAAAAACAAAAGAGGACAAACTTCTAATCATAACTGATTCAAGCTGCATCTTTGCATCATGAAGAAGCAAAAATAAAATAATGAAGTATGACAAGGGTCTGAATTGTACTGAATCTGCTGGCCAGAGTGAAGAAGTCCAATCCTTTAGGCACTAGATGGCTTCACAGTCAAGAAAGGTTTGTACAATTTTTTTTTTCAGATCAGTATTTTCAGTTTCAATTAAAAGGTTTATTTCAAAAGGATAGGCAATATTCATCTTCAGTGGCATCCCTGTTTCTGAGAGTAGCAGTCCAAACACTAGGTTCTCAAGTACTGTGATATAGATATGGACTTTTGTTTAGGGTCTTTCACATATTATTGATAAATATATATACCAGAAAGCACAGCTCTGTTGTCACATGAAAATAAAAATTATAGACTTTTTTCAAATAGTTTGAGTGAGGTACACTGTGGCAGGTACACTGTGTTAGACCTTCTTTTTGTTCTGTGACAAATCTTGTAGCTGGATCTAGAGATATTTTAATGGTCTTATAGGCTGTATATTACTCTTACGTGCCTAAGAAAAGCAGCTGTAATACTACCAGTATTTCCAGAAGCAATATTTGTGATTCAATTCACTAAATACCAATTTTAACATTAAAGATGTTTTTAGAAGCACCTCAGAGGTGGGCAACATCAAAATTGGAATGGTTGAATTAAGTTGTATTTACTACTGTTTCTCGTGATATTTGCCCTGGTGAGTACAGCATCCATGCTATCATCCCTTCAGGAATATTTTACAACAGTGTAAGGATACACATAATTATTTTAAGGATATATATTCCTCTGTGGATTGGAATGAAGGTACAGAAGATCCTGGTCATGTTATTACCAACACAGGTATGTCAACGCAATGCCTGATTTGAATCCACCTTGAAAACATTACTCTGGACAAGAAATATGCTGAGAAAAAGAGTAGCACTGGCCTTACCTGAAGGTACTTGGTGAATCATCTGTAGCTATATGTCTTTAATAGCTTGATTCTGTTGCTCAGATTCTGTTCTGCCCTGTTAGGATCGAAACCAATGCTCTCTGAAGCCTCTGGGAATAGTTTTAATTAATCCAAACCATACAACAGATAATGTCCTTGAATTTTGAGTAAGATTCAGGATTTTACTTGTATGAAACATGTAGTTGATTAGCATTCATTTTTATCCTAATTTCTGTATAACTTACAGATAAAGTAATGCAAAATAAAAATCCTATTGCATTTCAGTCTTCTGATGTTCATGATGCTACGGGCAATCAACTACCCAAGTGAACAGCCACTACATTCTTTCTTCACAGCTCAGTTCAAAAAAATTACATGTCACTGGCAGGAGATAACAGCAATAGTCAGTTATTCTTCTTGATGAATTTTGGCAGCCTGTATTGTACTGTCCTTTTTATCTATTAATTGCATATCATATATTGTCTGTCATATATTTAAAAATACAGCTACAAATCTCAATAAAGTGGTGTCACTGCACCAATGGACAATGGAAGAGCGAATGATGTCATCTCTATGGGAACTACTGAGTCATGGCCTGAACCACTGATTGAGCACCTGGAGGAAAGACCCAGGCAGCCCTGGAAGCACAGGTGAAGGCAATTCACCTGCGTAACTGGAAGGGCGGGGTGGAGCCTGGCTCCACCCCCTCTTAAGCCCCATTTAAGGGCTGACTGCCTCTGAGGAAGGATCTTTTTCTGGACATTCCTCTTTGGTTGAAGCTTTTCCCTGCAAACCCAGAATCTTCTGATACAGGTGAGCAATCTACTTCCCTTCCTTTGTAGCACCTTGCTATCGTGCTGGCCCTTCCACCTCTTTTATAACACCTTTTCCATTGTGTTGGGCCTTTTGATCACTACATTATCTATCTGTCGATATGGATTTGATGGGTTAACTGGCTGAAGGATTGAGTCCAGAGGGTGTTTGTCAATGGCTTAATGTCTGGATGGGGATCAATGACGAGTGGTGTCCCACAAGGGTCAGTGCTTGGACTGATACTCTAAAATCTTCAAGTGGGGTTGAGTGCACCCTCAGCAAGTTTGCAGATAACACCAAGCTGTGGGGAGCAGTCAACACACCAGAGGGATGGGGTGCCATCCAGAGGAACCTAGACAGGCTTGACAAGTGGGCCCAGGAGAACTTTAAGAGATTCAACAAATTCAAGTGCAAGGTCTTGCACCTGGGTCGAGGCAATGTCCACTACCAATACAAGCTGGTGGATGAAAGGATTGAGCACAGCTCCACCAAAAAAGACCTGGGGTACTGGTGGATGGAAAGATGGACAAGAGCCAGCAGCGTGCCCTTGCAGCCCAGGAAGCCAACCTTATCCTGAGCTGCATCAGAAGAAGCATGGCCAGCAGGGCGAGGGAGGTGATCCTGCCCCTCTACTCTGTGCTGGTGAGGTCTCACCTGGAGTACTGCATCCAGATATGGAGTCCTCAGTACAGGAGAGACATAGGCCTGTTGGAGCATGTCCAGAGGAGGGCTACAAATAAGATTCAAGGGATGGAACACCTCTCCTGTGAGAACAGGCTGCAAAGAAGGGGACAGACTCTTTAGCAGGGTCTGTGTTGATAGGACTAGGGGAATATGCCTCAAGCTTAATGAGGATGGATTTAGTTTGGATAAAAGGAAAAAGTCTTTTACAGTGAGGGTGGTGAGGAACAGTTTGCCCTGGGATGTGGTTGATACCCTGTCCCCAGAGACTTTCGAGGAGAGGCTGTGTCAGGCCCTGGGCAACCTGATTTAGCTGTGCATGTCCTTGTTCATTGTAGGAGAGTTGGACTAGGTCACCTTTAAAGATCTCTTCCAACTCTAAGGATTCTATGGTTCTATAATTAGTTTATTTACTGAATTTAATAAAATGACTTAATGTATTTCAAATGGCTTCTTTCTGTAGCCCTGAACTGGTTTGCGATGTTACTTATGCATATTAAAATAAAAGTTATATTAAAACATGTAAGATAGGTGGCTGGGCATTTTCATCATGTTACAATAAGTTTTTTACATTTTAATTTTAGTAAAGACAAGTAATGAAATTGTCTTTCAAGTATGCCTTTCAAGCAACATAAGAAAAATATTTTCTACACAGTTCCTTGTGTTTTTAAAAATAATTTTAATATTACTGCAACAAATTGAGCGAGTATGTAGACATGTAAAGAAGAATGAATATTCTCCAGGGTTTCAGGTTTGTTTTGAACATATACACCCTGGAGGTTTTTCTAGGTCTCAGAGGACTTTAGTGAATTGGAATGAATATAACAGGATGTAGAAGAAATGTGTTAAATGATCTTGCATCACAAAAAGAAAAACAAAAGATAAAATACTGTATTATAATGTCCACAAAACCACTGGCATAAGATTTGTGATAGAGATTACCCCTACAGTACTTTGGAACTTTTCCCACAGTAATGGAAGCAACATTTGTAGAGCTAGCCATGAGACTGTATTAATATGGAAAGAAGCCACAGAATTAAAGCAATATGGAGCACATTAAAGTAGAGATGCTATCTGCTGTGTTGTAAGAATCTAATTTTCTGCATCCAGGGGAGTGTTTTATATGAATATACAAATGGGTACTTGATACATATACCACTATGCAGGCATTTCTGAATCATAAATAAGTGCATATCTGCAGTAATGCATAAGTTTCTCAAGTGTGAGAACACCTTCAGCTGTTGCACATTTAGTGTATGGTCACCTTTAGTGAGCAAGGGTGAAAGTCAACCTGTAGAGAATATTTTCTTTAGGTTCAGAAGGAACCTGTTTTCTTCCACTGTTTGCCTCTAGTCCTGACATTAGGCACCATTTAAAAAGAAGCCTGGCTCCGTTTTTGTTACACACTCCCTTCAGGTATTTGTACATGTTGATGAGGTTTCTCCCTGAGCATTCTCTTTTCTAAGCCAAACAGCATTTCTCTCAGACTTTGCTCAACAGGGAGATGCTTCTGTCCCTTAGCCAACTAAGCAGGGGTGACACAGGATTCAGACATTTAAACTTTGTACTCTAGTGCCTTTTTAAGATGTGCTAGGGTCTCATGCCTGATATTCAGTTGCTTCTTCAAGGACCTGTATCTCCCATGGATCTTATGTCATATCATCTAGTCCCATACAATTATCCTAGGATCAAAATGGCACAAAATCCCTGCAGTAAGGAATTTAGAACACTCTCCATGTGTCTGCCAGGTTATCTTTCTGAGCTCCCCAGAAGATGTGGAGTTACACTACTTTACAGACTAGACTGCATGCACAACTCAAAAATGAACATTGTGATATGACACCCCTTCTATGATTTTCCTTTCAATAAACAGCTTTATTTCAGTCAAAGGAGTTTTTTCTTTGAATGATATGAGATACTTGTAGAGATTTGTAAGACTTCTGATAAGATATAACTTCTAAGAATCACTGTGCACCAAGTATTCTACTTTCAAGTCATATTTTCATTTTTCCAATATTGTAAACTTATATAAATTTCAGTGGTATTTAATTTGGATAATTCCATCTGCTCTAAGTCTCACTTTGTCTGTAACATTATTTGAATTTCTCCAGCTATTTTGTACTGCCAGTTTTGCTGACTAGTAAATACATCAGTTTGCTGTGAGTCATCATGCTCTCTCTGTTGTTAAGTAGAAGTTTCATACATATTGCACAGTGTTATTAAAATCCTCACAGTGATAGGTCTTCATTAATGTTCACCATAAATTAGGCCTAAAATGATATGCTGTTATTCTAGGCTTTAAAAATATAAGTAGCCTTACTAAATGTATTGTACGTTGAATTTATAGCAATTTATTTCAATTAAGTAGCTTTCTTAGTCATGACATTTAAAGTCAGCATGCAGAAAAGGAGAAACACCTCTGGGTTCAAGGTGTCATTTCACTGTTAGCTTCATCTGAAGTTTCCTTTTGTTATTTCTTAGCTTTTACTTTGTACCACTCTTGCGCATTTATGAATGCCAAGTAGATAAGGAGTATCCAGAATGTCAAATGAGGAAAAATCAGTAATGCCAAAATGACCATTCACTGAAAACAAAAATTAGAGCTGAGCATGTAGT
Organism: Numida meleagris; assembly: GCF_002078875.1. Taxonomy (NCBI): domain Eukaryota; kingdom Metazoa; phylum Chordata; class Aves; order Galliformes; family Numididae; genus Numida; species Numida meleagris. Next base: position 41,671,074 of record NC_034409.1, read on the forward strand.
GAAAGTGACAGAGATGCAGGCAGCTCTGAAATGTGCACACCAAGGTTATGCTCTGACAAGTGGCACCAGTCAGGACTCCCATCAATCAGGGGTTCTCAGCAGTGGCTGCAAACACTGAATTCATTTTGTGAAGTGCTCATTACTTGCTAGCCAGCAGAATGGAATTGTCTTGTTTGCATTGAGACATAACCTCACCTGATCTTTGAACCTAAAGCTGCTGTTGTTGCTAGTAATATCTGTGGTACTCTGCTAATGATTAATTGTAGCAAACTTGTGGTAACTGCTCTGCAAATACCCTGCTAGAAATGGCCCTTACCCAAATTTCCCCGCAGCTTGATTTGATATTAATTCAATCAGAGCATATGATAAATGAAGGAGGAAGAGAGAACTTGAATTTTATTATGAACTACGTAATTCATTCATCAAAGTAGATGAAAGGTAAAAGAAAATTCACTTTATAAGTTTGCGAATAATTGTTATTGAAAGAAAGTGTGCAATATAGTCAGAAGTTATGCAAATCAAGCTCATAGGAATGAAAAGCCCCACCCTTCTGATTAGCAACTTTCAGGGAGCTTGGTAAGTTTGTGGAATTCACATAAACTACATATAAATATTCTTAGGATGAAATAAGTCTATGTAATGAATGACTTGTTATGTGGTTTGGAATCTTTGTGGACATCGTTTCACTGGAAAACATTCTGCATCTGTTCAGCCTTTGCTTCTACAATTCTTCCCCAAATTCTACCTTCTATATAGGTATTTAAATTGTCTTGGAAGCTGAGGAGCTGTAACTCGTCTGTTAGGCCGGTATGATGAAAGAATTACAATGTTATGATACTGGGAATTTTTGAGGATAAGCACTATGTTTCCATGTCTGCTTTTTTGGACATCCAGCATAGCTTTGCTCTGACTAGATACACTGAGTAGAACATTTTTAACCAGAATGACATATATGAAAAAATGTACCCTACTTTGACTACTGGCTGTTGGGATAGGCATTACTACAATGCTGTTTTATTATTACAGTACCAGATGGAGATGTCAAACTATTTGTTGTCTTCAATCTGCTTTGGTTTGCCAGGCAAAATATAACATAGAACAGCATTTAGACCTGATGTGAAGATCAGTGTCTCAGCAATATAAGAAGTTCCCTTAAATCTGTGATCGCTGTTGTGTTTTACACTGAATTTTTCTTGCAACTCATAGAAAGAATTTAGAAACACGATTGTGATTTTCCAGCCTTTCATTTTCCTGAAAAAAAACTGTGCTTCCTTTAGATGGCATGACTTCTGCTGTAGTGTTCCTTCCCTTCCTTTTTCCCTTTTCCTTTCCCCTTCCTCTTCTCCATTCAACAGTATAAACTATGTCCTACCATTCTGACTGTATTAACCATGTTCTTGTTACTTATGAGTCCAGCCATCTCTGGATAGTGTAGGGAAATTTAAAATATATATATAAAATAAAAGTACACAGAAAGTAAGAGTTGTTGATACACAATTGTTTTACCACAAGTTGAAAAATTAGTCTGGTATTTGGTGCAATAACTCATTTTGCAAACACTGAGGCAGAGAGCTACGGAATTAAGCCAGTCCACAGTCAGAGCTTGGCAGGGCATCATGGTACAGGAATTGGCACACTCATTATTTGGTTTGGCTGTCATGTGCATCCAGATAAAGGAGGAAGGATTTCTCCACTTCTCACTGCCCCAGGATATCTTACATGCTATTGTTCCCTTCAAGAGTCATATATATGAAAGGCATACTCACTGTAGCTTTTTGAATACCTTACTGGTGAATGGGTTTTGCTGTATGGCACATCTGCCACTCTTCTAACGTCTGTTTCCTAACTAAATTGCTTTGTTCTGCACAATCTATTGTTTCTTTCTATTCATTTTTCTTCAAAACAAATAATACATTTAGGAAAGTATTTTTGAAATGAAAAACAATTAGCTTCCTATTTGCTCTAGGGCTTACAGGATAGCATACATCCTGCTGTACATCTACAGATGGATCTCATTTGGATATGTATGCAGCACACTGGAGCTGGACATCCTGCTTTCTTAGTTACTTCCTGAGTAAAATTAAAATAATTGTATTTTATGTTGGCACCGGTTATAGAAGTTGTGATGTTCAGTACACTGAAAAGATTCATGAAAAAGGAACAGACTAACTCAAACTTTACCAAAAATTGTAGGGGCAAAGACTGTAGCTAGACTACCCTGGATTTTCTCTCCAGGGCAAAATTAGAGGGTAAATCATCTTCTGTGTGTGTATGACTGTGAGATGATTGCTCAGAATTACTGCCACCTTTAAATATAATAGCTAACACTACCTAGCTATATGCAGGAAGAGAATGTACATGATACCTGTTCAGAAGGTGGCAAATTTGTCATTCAAATTTACATGTCTACCCAATTCAGATTTCTGCTGTAGCGTAGTCCCTTCTCATCATTACACAGTGCAAGTCAAGGCTGGAAGTGACAACCGTGAACACTGGTGTGCCTCAGAGAAGAGGAATCAAGCATGAAAGACAATCAAAATAGCTCTTGCATTTAGAGTGGAACATTTTTTGTATGGCAATGAGTTTGCACAGTGGGAAATGCTGTAACTGGAGTCTGACATCAGGCACAGATTTGTCATGTATGAACATGAGTACACAATTCAGCTGAAACACTAAACAATTATTTAAGAACAAAACATTTTTTTTGCTTAAATTATTTAATTTTGGAAGTATAAAACCATTTAAGCAATGTTTAAAAAAATGTAGTTCTTTACATTTTAATTTTAAATGAGCTATGTATTTAAGACTGGTGTAAATTTGAAAAGAAGACAAGAACATCAAAAATCCTCCAGATAAGCCAAGGCTATCTGTCATAAATTTCCAGTGTTTTTTTTCTGTTACTGTATTCATTTTATATACATCTAATAAAACATTAATTTCAATGGCTTCCTATCTTTCACAGATGTCTTGGTTTCACTAATACAAAAAGTTCACTTTTACCACTGATCTGGTACTAGACTGAGATATCAGCAGTGTTATCAAGAATGAATTTAGTGCATTAATACAGAAAAATCTATTTAATCAGGAAATTGCCTTCGGCATCTACCTCCAGCACCTTCCAGATCTTGTTAGAGATCAAGAAGTGGCCTCTTCCCTCTTCTCTGGTTGAAAATATGCCCTTTTGATGCATTAATCTGTCAAGATAACCTATTTAACTTCTTAAACCAGATCCTACAATGAGACTTTTCTCACTTCTTCCAGCCATATTAACTTCAGGCAAAACTGCAATTAATGTTTGCCAAGTTCTACTTTTCAGGAGTCTGTGATTAAGTTTATATCAAATGTACCAATTCTCCATTCACCGAGCAACTGCATACAGCAGCAAGAGAGAGTTAATTGCCTACAGCTTGTCACCTTCTCAGAGCTTAAATGAGCATAGCTGTTTCAAAAACATCATAAGGAAATTCTGCTTGTAGTGTTTTCTGATAAGGCACTATTATTCCCTACCTGGCCACCCTTTTTTACTTCCTGATGATGAGGTGCTTAAGTGATTATTTTTGTTTCATCTTTATTCTGGCCTTGACAGTATTAGTCTGCAGTCTTTATGGAAATGTATAGGTTGGACCAAGGAGGAACAGACACGTAATGGTTTAATTTGGGTATTGGTTTCATACTTGCTTTCCCTACAGGTTCTATCTTAATTTAGTTTAGACACTCAGGTAAAATATTATACAATGGATAAAATGAGGCATGCACGTAATGTCACAATCTGTCTCTGCTGTTACCTCACCTTCAGTTTTTTTCCTCTGCGCGTTCTCGGCACATCCCCACATAAATGAAAACCTTCCCCATTTAGATTCAGCAAGAGCCCTGTAAAACTATACGGTTCAATACTTCACCTTCTGTAACTTTGCAGGCTATTCTGGTACACTGATGTTTATGAAAGAGGAATATAAAAAAAGTTGTGAGCTTTTATTTCACACAAAAATATTCTCCTGGTTATGCAGAATTTCCATGTCTTTGTTTATCCACCTGCTTCTGGGTATTTCTTAGGATTTTTGCAGGGTTTTACTGTAAAATTCATGGTTGAGTTTGTTTACAAAATCCATGTTGAATTTTCTATCAAGCACAAAAAATTATTTTTTGGTAAAACAATGTTCAGTTTTTATTCCCAGACAATAATGCCATATTTGAATATTCTGCTAAACAAAATGCATTATAGATTAATGGCCCCTTCCATGTTCCTTGCAACTTAATGCAAAGAGCAAAATGAAATACATTCATTGAATCCCGATGTAATATAAATCATATTTTTGTAGCTTTGTAATGTCCTTTATTTTCTGTGGCTTGTTAATTGGTAAAAGGTATTTATCAATGTATGCAATGCCTCCTATTCATAGATTTTAGTCTGACTCAAATTATAAGTGGTTAATAGCCATATACTTTCCATATGAGTCAGACAAAGTCAGACATCTTTGAAGACAGTCATAATGAATATGAAAACCTGAGACACTTCTCTCTTTTTGAGGCCCTGATACCGAAAAAAGCAAATATGTATTTGCAGAGTTTATCATTTGTATCTGAACCCAGGTAAATTCGGAATCTTATTTTCAGGTTGATGAGCATAACCTCAAAATGTTAGAGGTAGTCCTTCAAAGAAAAGTGCATGTTCATCTGAATTAAATGCAGTTCAGTCTAGAGATTAACTAAAGATAACCCTTTGCACAACTCTTCAGCTCTTCCCTTAAGTAACACCTCACTTGTATTTTTCTGACAGTTCTTTGCTTACATTCTTGTATGGAACTTGGCCCAGTGCCACAATGAAGTTGAGATTCTCCCCAGTTTTATGGTGTGTTTCTTCAAAAGTTAACTGATTTCCTTCTTTGCAAAAATGGCTCCTTAGAAAGTGTTTCAGTGCCAAAGGCAACATAATGGTGTGTTGTGAAACAAGCAAACAAGATCTTTTTGGTTTTTTTAACCATATATTACTGGTACTGGTTTATTCTTTACTTTAGACTTAATGGATTAATGGAATTTACCTGTGTTGTATTTCATTTCAAAATTCAAAGTTTTCATTGAATAAGAAGTGATTCTAGCACTTCTACTTGTAAAGTAAATTTCAAGAACACCAGTAAATGTAAAGGAATTTCATTTTCTCAGAATCTGCAACACCTTTAATCTAAGTGTGAGCAATTTTCACATTGAAAGTGAGATACCTGTCAGTGTTATCTTTGCCTTAATTATGCGAATGATTACTGCATGATGCATTTGTGCATCAAATCTGTGACATAATATGGACTTGTCAGTACAAAAATACTCAAGTAAATGGAGGCTGAAAAGTTGTATTGTTATTTCTGCAATTAATTTTACTGGAAAAAATAAGTAAGAGGAACTAGTATATTAGTCATCACTAGTTCTTAACTACATTTATGAAATTGTTAAAAGATTAGCTGACGTTTTCATGGTGCCACTTTTATTTAAAAAAAAACATTGAGACTGGCACTTCTCGTATGCCTTTAAGTTCCTGCTGAATTTCTCAAGGTAAGGTAAAAGAAGAATATGAAAACCACAGGTGGCCATGGAAGATATAATTATTTGTTATATTTTGCAACTTGTTTTAATCTGAATTTAAAGCAAGGAATCTAACTGTATAAAAAAAATCTGTGCTAGGTAAAGAAAGACAGATTTGATAAATTCTTTCTTTGTGCTACGGTTTTCATAAGGTTTTTTTATTTGCACTGTAGTTCCTTTCTGTAACTTGTCAGATGAATTATGTTTAAATGTGTATCAACTCCAGAAATTCTGCTTCAAATTCAGTTACAAAACTGCATTTCATAGTCTTTTGTCTTTTTGTACAATAACAGTAACGTTACACCAATTTATTTTCTTGTTTGTAGCAAACGTAGAATCTGTGTCTTACAAAGGAGATGTGTCCCCTCATCCTCCATAGGATGGGGGAATGCTGAGTTTTCTACCTCAGACATTATGATCAAGTTCAAAGTAAAGATTTTGTTCATATAATGTGATGTCTGAATTCAATTGAACTTGATGGGTATAAGTGATCCCTGACTTTGACACGTAAGCCATTTTGGACACTGACATTTTGCAATACCTTTGTTTTATGAAAATAATACCATGGTTCCTGCATTTTCCTTCAGCAGGATTTCTGCGTATAAACAGAACAGTTTAAAGAAAGGTGAACTGTAGATTTCTGATGCTTACTATCTGAGAAGCTTCCATATTTGTTTATATTTTATTGATTTTTAATGATATGAAGAAAAATAATTTTTAATCTTACTTTGCATATTTAGGAAAACAGTCCACAGATGTATTTATTGAAAAGTTGCCTTTTTTAACTTGCATGGTACAATTTGGGAAATCATGACAAGTTTCTGCCACAGTCTCATCACTGTGATAGAAAGCATGTTTTTAATGCAAACGGTAGATTCTTCTGATTAACATTTCTTGAGTATTTGTTTTCTTTTAGTTAAAATAGACTGCGTGATTAAATGTAATTTTTCTAAGTAAACAAATCATAAAAATGTTAACTAGTACTTTGAGTTTCCTTTCTTAACTCAATGAATTGTGTGATAAGTCCATGTCCAAATGGAAAGACAGGTGGGCAGACTTAGAGGCTTGCATTCTTTTCCTAATTGAAAAGAGGTGCTCTGTCTTGCCTCAAACAATGAGAGGATGTAGAGCTACAAAGACTTATAAGATGTAGATACCTCTCACTTTACTACAATAAGCTTTTCATTCTGTTTCTGCTCCCAGACTAGTCAGGTTAAATAACATTTTATACCTTTTACTTCAGTGTGTGTCAGGTATGTATTATATTATTCCTGCCTAAAGAGGTAGAAATCCTCCAAAAAACTGTATAATGCCCCCTGCTCTGCAAAAGTGATTGCTTTTGATCTCTTATGCTTGTAGGACACAGAAAAAACAACCCAAGTTCCTATGCTAAGTTCAATTCTAATCATACATTGGAAATATATGTTAACTTTAGCGAACTATCCCCTGGCATGGAAGTAAATATGCTTACTATAGAGTTAATTTATAGCTGAAAAATAAAATAATATCAATAAATAGAAAAACCTTATAAACCTCCTTGAATAAAAGAAAGAGTGCAAGGAGAATGTTCAGAAATCTACCTGCAGATATAACAAATACAAATTTATTGGGATGTTGGAAATGGACTATATAAATTGTGATCTTAAGGGAATGAGCAACAAATCTGGATAAAGGAAGAACGACAGATGTCATACAAAATAGTGAAGGAGAAACTTGAGATAGACCCTCAACTCATCACCACTGTGAGTGGCTTAGTGCAGCTCTGGATGATGCTGATGGACAATCACAAAGCTGTCCAGGGAGTCACACCATGATTCGTTCTTTCGTTCTTCTTTATCCCTCTGCCATCAGGTGCCATGGGGTGATGCTTTTCATTCTTTTGATGCTTTTTTTTAAAAAAGACTCCTTTTTTTCCACTGAAACATGGAGACTAAAACATGGAGGTATTAGCATTTGTTTCTTTTTCCAGCTATATCACTGGACACAGTGACTTTCTGCAAAGGGGTGGAGTTAACAACAGGGAATGATATATTTTCAAATTAGTAGAAGGAGATTTAATTGAGCTTATCATTTGGCATCCAGAAAGTTTGCTGGGGAAGCAAAATGTGAATTGATGAAGGTATGAAAGTAATACATAATGAATTAAAAAAAAAAAAGAAAGATCAAAGAAAATAAATGCCTTTTGATGAAAGTGTATTAGTTTTACAACTTACACTAACAGCATGACACAAAAAACCCAACCCTGTATTCTACATCAGGCTGACTAAAATATTTGTTTAGCAATTAGATGTAGTTTCTAATAAAATAACAATCGTACATAAATATACAATCTAAAACTGAAAATAAAATGAACAGAAACCTGCACAGACCATTCAGAGAAAAAAAATTAGTAGCAAAAAAAATCTTTGCAAGCAGTCCAGTAACTTACTTTCCACATTACTGGACTTTATACAAAAAATAAACTGGATGTGAAATGTAAAGACAGGACTTGGAGATACAGTTCATGTCTTTAAATAATGGAGCAATAAACCGCTAGTGGCTGTTTAGAATTGGCTCAAGTCCAGTTCTCAAGTATGAATACATTAAGTAATCAGTCACAAGGACCTGTGTGACCAATACTTTCTTCCATAAAATTTAGGAACACAAACCTGGCCTGTAATGAAATGTGATGAAAATTTCTTGGAACTTGATTTTGCCCCTGGATAGATCAGTAAAATACAGGAAATTAGATGTTTCTGAAATAAAAAAAGGAACTTAACTTGATTATCATAATGAAAAAATCCCCGACTAGGGATGACCAAATATCAGGTGTTTGTTGCATTTATCCCGGGGCCTTTTGCCCATGGTTATGACACATTACCTCCAATTTGTTCTGTTAATCCTAGCAGACATCCAAAAGATTTCTGATATTGACTTTAATAAATCATTTCTTAAGATGACAGTTGTGTTTTTGGTTGTGCCTTTAATCTTAGTGTTCAGTAGGTATGTAAATACACCCACACATTCAACTAAGTTGAAATTAATGTCCCAACATTATGATTCTGAGCTTTCCTTCATTACTGAAAATAATATTGACAATACATTATTAATAAAACATTTTGATGGTGAAATTGAAGAATCTAATGGGTATAGAAGCTACTACTTTTCCTTGCCTTACAAGACAAGCAGAACAGTCTTTAATTTCTACTTCTGGGAAGTGATTTTTTTTTCCAGCCAAGGACACCTAAAAGAAATTATGTCACTTTTCTTAGAATTTGTCTAATACTTGAAAAACAAAATGGAAATTGTAGGAAATAGTGTTCGTTGGAAAGGATTGGATAACGGTAACGGGAGCTTGTGGAGTACGGTAGTTACCTGGTTCTTCCAGAAGGGTTGCTGCACTTCATTATGTGGAAGTTTAGGTAAGTTGTAGAAGTTTAGGTGAGTGGTACTTTTATAGTGTTTTAGGATCCAAAATTAAAAGCAGTAACTACCTTTCATTCAGTCCAACCTACAGAAGAATAATGACCAGAGTAAATAGGAGATAAAAATCCCCTCCCCTCAGCAAAAATAGCTCTGGTTTTTATAAAATAAACATTGGCTTAATTTATTTTGAGCATTTACTTATTTTTATAGAAAGACAATGGTTCCAACACTTTTCAGTAGGTGTCCAGTCTGACATTCTGTATAGTGTCTCCTAGGAGTAAAAAAATTTCTTCCATGTCTGCAGGTTTCATTATCTGCTTTACTTTCCTTCTCTCCGCTTGGAATCATTATTTTGAGTGACTCACGAAGTCTTAATAACACTGAAAGTTAAGTGAGCCTGTACTAAAATGTAGTGACCCTCAACTTCTCTGCTTGGCTAATTGACAGGAAATAATACATAGTTTGCTAACATGGAAAGCATTGATATTGATTGGTATCTCCTGGCAGCTCAGATTTGACTTCTGAAAGCCTTAGGGCCAAACAATTCCTTGGCTCATATTATGTTCAGAAACATGATCAGTGATGTTCATTGATTAATTTTCAATTTTGAGATAAATTCAGGCTTCAGTGCAGCTTAGGGAAGGGTAGACACCATTTGCCAATATGTGATGGGCTGACATGGATGCACCTTGTTCAGTGACACTTCTGTGCCTTTCCATATTTGGGAATCTGTTTACACCAGGATGTGATGAAAGAGGGATGAGAGTCAATTTACTGTCTCCTTAGTGCATCTTGTGTTGCATCTCAGAGAAAGCTCTCTCCCTCCCTTATGTTCCAGTTTCAAATAGAGATAGACTGAAGTTATCTTTAGTAATGGATTAATGGTTTTCCTTGATGTTAAGAATGTTTAATAAAATATGCATATATTGTAGTGCTTGCAATTTCAAATACGCATGATATTAATGTCATTTTGATTATGAGTTATCTCTAACATAAATATTTTATTCAAATTAACTGCAGATTAAACACTGTGGGGATTCCTTAAATTAAAAGCATTGACTTTGTTTACAGTGAAAATTAACTATATTACAAAATACCTTGATACTGTTGAAATTAAGATTCTGAGACCAGAAAAAGAGAAAAGGAACATGAGAAAAGGGTATTTTCTCAGGTAGATCATTATTGTAGAGTTCTGCAAGGTACAGTGTGTAGTAATAGCCAGTCTCCAGAGCTTTACCTTATTTAAATTGGTCACCTACTAAAGGGCCTGGACTGGATTTGTGGAGCATATTGGTTGAATAACACAGCATTGTTTTATGGCAAATGCATTTTTTAGCTGCTATGGGACATGTTGCATATAACTCTTTGGTGCTGACTTATGGGCCTTGACAATGCACATCAGGCTGTTTAAATCATTAGAGTGTTATTTTTCTTCCCCTGAGGAATCATAAAGGGAAGCCCCGCTAACCTGTTGGCTCCCCTCTGCCCTCCTTTCCCCCTTTGGTTTACAAAGCCTTAAGTATGTAGATGGGATTCCTGGAGTTTGGCTGGTTTCAGAGCAATCTGGGGACTGATTGGCTTGAGCTGCCCAGATCCTGTAAATTCAGGACAGTTGGACAGAAACAAGAGGCCAAGTTCAGGGACAAAAAGCAGGGGGAGAAAGTCTGATGATTACAGTATCCAAAGCTTCCAGGAGGAACGTTTTCCTTCTTGGCCATAAAATGTTAAGGGCAGGCATGATGCCTTAATGTTACATCTGCTAAAACAAAAGGAGAAAAGGGTAACTCAAGTCTGGGAATAAAATGAAGATTGAATTGTGTACTATTGCAGCTGAGGCTTATTTTTGGGATTCTGCCAGGAGCTCTGGTAAGTATGACTGGGATAAGGCAAAGTTTTTGTATCACTGCAATGTTCTTTGTAACTGTAAGAGTAAACCTAATCCTTGAATTAAGACTGAGAAAAATTGTGGATGACGGCAGCTTCAGAAAACAGTGATACAAAAAAGAAAAATCAACTGTCATATGAAATGAAGAAAAATTCAGGGCTTTTCTTGAAAGTGGTGGAAACATCAGTAAACACACAGATGAAACTGTAGTGGAGAATGAAATCATTGAGAAAATAAGTGTCCTAAAATTTCCAAACTTGTTATTTATGCTAAAAGAAAAAAAAAAGTGTATTACTGCTTTTATCAATTATGACTTGGAGATAATAACAAATTTTATTTAGGGAGATGACATTGGACAGTAATTTTCTCTGCATTTTCAGTCTATTATCACTATTTAAGCACATAAGAATTTAAATCAAAGGTCCGCTGTACTGGCCATCAGATAAATAAAGCGCAAATAAAAGATGACTGCTCTCTAGAGAAGTCTTTATCTGCACCTATGACACCTCTCACTCACCTCAGTCCCATGGGTGGCCACTGGATTCCAGATCTCCCCAGAGCCAAAGGTCTGGGCAGCTGTCCCACTCCCCAGGAGATCTGTCTGTGTGCATGCATCAGCCAAAATAGTTATCAAATGTTTAAAGTGACTCAGTGAAGAAATATATGAATGGGTGAAGTGAATAAGCCTAGAAGCCATGATTGAAGTATAATCTTGATGTCCAGCAGACAAGATCCAGAATTTCTTACCTGCCTGGCAAACTTGATCATAGAATCATAGAATCACCGAGGTTAGAAAAAACCTCTAAGATCATCCAGTCCAACCGTCCAGGTATCATCAATATTTCCCATTAAACCCTGTTTTGCAGTACAGCACATTTGTTGAACACCTCCGGGGTTGGTGACTCCACCACTTCCCTGGGTAGCCCATTCCAGCATCTGACCACTCTCTCGGAGAAGTATTTCCTAGCATTCAACCTGAATCTCCCCCGGTGCAACTTGAGGCCATTCCCTATAGTCCTATTGCTAGCTATATGGGAGAAGAGACTGACTCCCACCTCACCACAACCTCCCTTCAGTTAGTTGTAGAGAGTGAGAAGGTCACCCCTGAGCCTCCTCCAGACTAAACAATCTGAGTTTCCTTAGCCGTTCCTCATAAGGCTTGTGCAATAGACGCCCTCACCAGCTTCGCTGCCCTTCTCTGGACATGCTCCAGGGCCTCAGTGTCTTTCTTGTAGTGAGGGGCCCCAAACTGAATGTAGTACTTGATGTACAGCCTCACCAATGCTGAGTGCAGAGAGAGAATTACTTCTCTGCTCCTGCTGGCGTCACTATTTCTGATACAAGCCAGGATGCCATTGGTCTTCTTGGCCACCTGGGCACACTGCTGGCTCATGTTCAGCCAAGTGTTGACCAACACCCTCAGTGATGGATGAACTGTCACAGCATCTGCAGAACAGTGTAGTGCTACATGTAAATCCTGGTGTCAGCAGGAAAGCCTCCATGATATAACTCTCTTTTAGGCATCTCACTAACTGAAGACTGAGTAGCATAAGCCCAAGATGTGAAAACCTAGGTCCTGATAGCTTTATGTACGTGAAGCAGTGTTTTTTCCTTTAATAGTCTTTTTCAAGGTGGTACAGTTATTCTGTTTTGCATATGACTTTTAGTATAACAGATATGCAAGAGAGGGAGTGGATCTGATCCCAGTTACTAGCTCAAGATCAATCAATAAGTAATATGTAAACTAAAGCAGATTGAAGATGAAAAAGGAAAGGTAAACAAGAGTGAGAAGTAGAAGAATTTTAAAAGTATATTTTACTTTTCAACATTTGCTGCCTTTGATCATTCCTGTTGGCATTTTTTTTTAAGTCTCCTCTCTCTCGTTCCATGGCTATTTATTCTTTCATTATATGTAGACAGAATGAATGTTGGGTAGAATAATTGAATCAAAATGCGTGAAAACCAATTATCACCTTTCCTGCAACTGTTAAAGACTTCCTTTTAACTCAAGGGTAATTCCTACTTATTTTTCTTTAATGAGTATTTGCAGGAGAGGAATAATCTTGAGGCAAATTGAACTTTTCAAGAAACAAAGATCAGAAGCCATAGAAACCCTTAAAATATATATTACTTAGATTTCAGCGTGCAGTGCTAAACCACAGCTCTTTGCATTATTATCCTTCATAGTAAACAAAATAAAATCTGAGTTCAGTGACATTTTAAAAATTGTCCACTACCTCATGCTGTCAGGAATAATTTCTGAAGATGCCAGGCTGGGAAACATAGAAAGGAGAAGGAAGGACCTCATTATAATTATTCCCCACTGAATATCATCTCCTTCCTCCATTCTTTCCTTCTGTCCTTCATTCTTTCTTCATTCCTTTTCAATAAAAAAATGTGTTGCACATGTCAGAAATTACTAATACCCTTTTTGAATTTTTCAACTACAGTGCTAGCCTGCAGCAGTGTTTTAGCTGTTAGATTGCCAGATTATGTATGGTTAAAACAACATTTGTTCTCTAATTACAGTTGAATAGAAAATCTTCTATTGGCTGCCTCCAATTTCTATTCTTAGAATGTTTAGGTCTAAAACAATCTAGACCAAATTTAATATGTATCAGATTTAATTCATGAGATCTACTCTGAATGCAATGTCTCCTTTTTTATTATTTTGACCTATGATGTCAGAGGCAGATGTTGGCAGTATAGCAGTAGAGGTTGAAGCTTTCCACCAATATTCCATTACATTTTGTTGCCGTGTGACAGATGGCAGCAGAGGGGCAGTCTGACAAAATGGCATCTGGCATGGAAGTAAGCATGAAACAAAGGTGTGTCACTGAATTCCTTCATGTGGAAAAAATGGCACCCACTGACATTCATTGATGTGTGATGAATGTTTGTAGAGAACACGCAGTGGATGTGAGTACAGTGAGGCAGTGGGTGGTGCATTTCAGCACTGATGCAGTCATAGCTGTGAAACACTGATCACCTCCATGTAGATTTTTAGAAGCATGCCATGCTGGCTCTTGTCCATCACTGGCATTTATACATAGTTCAGCTCCATGAACCACTGGGACCTGGTCTGCTTTTGAGACTTTCCCCAAATGCTCTTGACAGCACTATGGCTTGGAAATGACTGCTAATGTAGTAGGAGTCCTGTCCACATCTTCGCCTTCAGGGGCCTCGCTAAGGCATGTGAGGCTGTAACTCTAGGCCATCTGTCAACGGTTTACAGGCATTCGGCCCGGTTCCGTGACGAAGGGGACGGGGGATCCACGGGTCCACGCCCCAGGAAATGGGAAAAGGGGAAAAGGGTAAGGAGATGGCCCTGAGAGCAAAGAACAGCAGCAACAATCTGAGGAGAAACAAACTAATTTGCTAAATAAGATATCGGAATGCAAAACATACTATAATACAATAAATATAATTACAATTTAAGCTGATAAATCCAATACAGAGAGAGAGAATGTCCCAAAATCAAGGTAGGCCTTACTCTACTACCGACAATAAGACGGCTGGAGAGCGAGGTGCTGCCAAGACGAGAGACGGGCGGAAAAGGGACGAGGTCTCGTGATCTGCAAGTTTTTATACTGTGAGCTTTTATCTTTTCCCTCCGGCTGGAAAATGGTAACAGAGGAGCAAAGTGCTGTGGGGAATGTAGTAGTCTTTCTCTTCTGAGAACCAGGTACATCCACTACATGATGTTATGATGTGGAATACCAATAACCGAAAATCACAAAACCATGACACCATCACAGCAAAAAAAGAGGTACTCTTGTAGAGGCTGTTTATGTTATTTGGGTGGTCACTTCTGTAGAAAAAGTAGTAGAGTGAATGGAAGCTTTATGACTGGACCACCTTGTCTTATACATGGATTTCAAAGAGCATATCGTAATCTTTTAAAAATAACATCTGAGTATTCCATGAAAAGGCATGAGAGATGTACAAAAATGTATAAGGATACTGAAATTGGCTTAAAATTTTGCATAAATACTTTAGCTGAAAATAGACTTTTCAATATACAGATGTGATATATATGCTTTTTCAGCTAAAGAAGGAAGATGTTGGCTACGTAATAGCTTTGCTTTGTGAGATATGTAAGGAAATCTACGATTTCAATCTCTTAGTTGCACAGATATGTGGAAAGTTTTAAGTAAGACAAATAGAATGAAACCATTTTGTTCCATTCTGGATACCACATTAAAGTACAGTAGCTTCAAATAATGGGTTCATGTAAAAACACTGCATGCCTCTCATGCAGTTTAAGCATCTCATTACTCTGAGGTTATGAATCTGCAGACAGTGGAGGTTCCTTTTATGGAACAATCTTTCAGCTAAAATGGCTATGAGTAGATCAATATATTTGTTATGAATAATCTCTTTTAGAATTTGTGCAAATTTTACTTAGCAGTTTTGAAAGAAATGGAGCCAGGTGGTTCTTTATAGATTTCAGCAATCTTACAGCTGGTTCAGGGAGTTGAAATCTGTAACTGACCTGCCAAGTAGTAAGAGAAATAACAGAAGGTAATGAAGAAAAAATCCTCTGTGTAGTCTGGACTCTTAGGTGATTTTTATATTGGGTGTATTTCTAGTATAAGAAAGATGTAATAGAAGCAACATCCACATAACATTTGGTTATTTGCTATCTTTTCTTACAAAAAAAAGACTACAATTAAGCTACAAAAAAAACCTTATTTTCACCCATCATTTTGCCAGAACTACTTTATACTATCGGTTAGTTCCATCTTTGACCTTTTAAAATGCTGGCTGCTTCCAAAATGCCTTAAAGGTGGCTGACAAAATAGAGTACAGTTTCTGAAGAAATAGGAATTCAATACCTCGTCTGGCACAGGGATGAGTTCCTGCACCCCTCACTCTAGTCAAAAGGATCCGAGGGCACAAACACCTTACAGAACCTAATGGCTTATGAACCACTGTCAGAGCTACTAAACTGAAGAGTTTGAATCTTCTGCTATTATTATTTCAAGATTTTGCTGCCTAGTAGGAGCACTTGTCTTAAATGTGGTCCACCTCACAACTGCACAGTGCATAGGAGGTACTGGGTATACAGGAGAGAGATTGAAAAGTACTAAGTTTTCAATAAATAACTAAACTAGATAAAAAGAGATGAAGAAGAAAAAGAATAAAGCTTAGCTATTCTGACAAACACTAGAGAAACAATATGCAGAAGACTAAGCCACATCATAATAGTCAATTAAGCAGATCTCTTATTTTGCATGTTTGTTGAACACTGGTTCAAAAACATATTCTTCCCTATTCACACCTATTTCCTTCAGTCATACGTTAATAAAACACCAAGGTCTCAGATAATTTTGTGAAAGTCTCATTTTTTTCTGTTGACACTTTTTAGAGCTACACGAGTAACTAAATATTGTTTAAACCAAAGGGAGCAAATCTGTAGCTCAGAGCTCTGAGCATTGGGTGGTAGAATCTGAGACTCAAAAAATTCTTGCAGTACACTTCAAATTATGTCTGCAGGTTGGGGGAGTTTCAGTAGAGAGACCTACCTGAGAATAGCCAACAAGATGAGCTGAAGGTATGCATTCAGGTATCACCTCCAAGTCAGGGATATTTGCAGATGTCAGTCTTCACTCAGCAGATGATTACATTTGGTATCCCACATCTCACTTGGATGGACTAACTGGAACGTTCTTGGAGGCATGTAAACATATTTACTGATTTGGACAAGAATTCACAATTTTTAAAAAATTAATATGTTTCATTTTGCTGTGTTGTTTCAGAAGTCTTGCCTCTTGACACCCTGAATCTCCATAGAAACAGCCCATATGCATGCCAGGAACAATCCTGTGTCACATACTGGTGAGTGACACATTCCATTAACTCTTGGACCTGGTGTATTAGCAGACAGTTGTTCCATTTCTGGTGTAAGTGTATTGGTCGCAGAGTTACAGCATCAAGCCCTGTGGTATAAGCAGTGAGAAGGGGAGTACTAAGACTGATTCTTCTGCTTTAGGGAATCGAGACTGTAGTGGAGTTAAAGGTGACTTATGCAGCTTTGCATCTGCTGTTATAAACCATTTTCAGTATAAAAGAATGGGGAGAATACATTCAGTGAATATGTGATAGCCCTACTAAAGACTAAAACGTGTAACATTCTTTAATATCAATAACCTGGAAGAAACATGGAATAATAGAATCATAGAATCCTTAGAGTTAGAAGGGGGCTTCAAAGGCCATCTAGTCCAACTCCCCTGCAATGAACAGGGACATACGCAGCTAGATCAGGTTGCGTAGAAGCAGTCTGACCTTGAACATCTACAGGGATGAGACATCAAGCACATCTCTGGGCAACCTGTTCCAGTGCCTCACCACCCTCACTGTAAAAGACTTTTTCCTTTTATCCAAACTAAATCCATCCTCATTAAGCTTGAAGCATATTCCCCTAGTCCTATCAACACAGACCCTGCTAAAGAGTCTGTCCCCTTCTTTGCTGTAGATCTCCTTTAGGTATTGAAAGGCTGCTATCAGGTCACCTTGGAGACTTCCATTCTCCAGGCTGAAGAGCCCCAGCTCTCAGCCTGTTCTCACAGGAGAGGTGTTCCATCCCTTGAATCTTATTTGTAGCCCTCCTCTGGACATGCTCCAACAGGCCTATGTCTCTCCTGTACTGAGGACTCCATATCTGGATGCAGTACTCCAGGTGAGACCTCACCAGCACAGAGTAGAGGGGCAGGATCACCTCCCTCGCCCTGCTGGCCATGCTTCTTCTGATGCAGCTCAGGATAAGGTTGGCTTCCTGGGCTGCAAGGGCACGCTGCTGGCTCTTGTCCATCTTTCCATCCACCAGTACCCCTAGGTCTTTTTTGGCAGAGCTGTGCTCAATCCTTTCATCCACCAGCTTGTATTGGTAGTGGACATTGCCTCGACCCAGGTGCAAGACCTTGCACTTGAATTTGTTGAATCTCTTAAAGTTCTCCTGGGCCCACTTGTCAAGCCTGTCTAGGTTCCTCTGGATGGCACCCCATCCCTCTGGTGTGTTGACTGCTCCCCACAGCTTGGTGTTATCTGCAAACTTGCTGAGGGTTAATCTCACTGTTGATGTCATTGATGACCGTAATAAAGAGTATCGTTTCCAGCACTGACTTCTGAGGGACATCATTCTTCACGGATCTCCATCCAGACATTGTGCCACTGACAACCACTCTCTGGGTTTGATCCTGCAGCCAGTTCTTCATCCATCGAACAGTCCACCTATCTAAACCATATCTCTCCAACTTAGAGAGAAGGATGTTGTGGGATACCGTGTTAAAGGACTTACTGAAATCCAGATAGATGACATTAGTGGCTCTTCCCTTGTTCATTGATGCAGTGATCATAAAAGGCCACTATGTTGGTCAAGCAGGATTTGCCCTTTGTGAAGCCATGCTGGTTCCCCCGTATTACCTCCCTGTTTTCCATGTGCCTTAGCATGGCTTCCAGGAGGATCTGCTCCATGATCTCTCCTGGCACAGAGGTGACCAACAGTGTAAAGGATTACACTTCATGTCTATTAGCCATCAGTCCCCAGTGACAATCTATTATGTCCAGTAAAATATTGACCTGTGGTTTTTCTCTTTCTCTTAATGCAATTTGGTGAAATCATCACAAGATATTAAGCCCTTTGGATGTGGATGGTAAAAAACAAATAATATTTGCCCCTTCGTCTGGAGTCTTGATGAACCAAAACTTGTAACTATTTGTCATGTATGTGACCGAGGACATTTGAACTTACCAAAATTCTACCTGCTCCCATAAAATAAAACTTACCTCATGAAATACACCACAGAACATCTAGTGAGAGGAGTTATTGTAATTGTCTTGAATAAATAATGAACCTTGAGTTTAAAAGTACACATGCACAGGGCAACTCTTTTATATCAATAGATGTACAGAATAAGCAAAGAAAGTGTTATACTAGAGATCACTGAGAACAGCAGCAAATAAAAATGTTGCTCAGAGCAGGATGAATGGAAGGCTAGATTAATGTAATTTCAATGAGAATTGATTTCTTGAAGATTGATTTACTGACATTTTAAAGGTCACACACTGTATTAATCTCTGAGACTACCCTATGTTTTTACTTTTGTATATGAGGCTGCCTTTATTTTCCCCCCTGAGTGCTACTTGTTCAGTCACTTGAGGATATTAATACTCTGTGAGAACCATAGCCGAGTCCTTCCGGGTTGGACACTTTTGATGTTTCTGTGACTGCTCATGAACCAAATTTCACTGTGTCCACAGCCCTTTGCAAAGGGCAGGAGCCGCATCCTTAGAGGCAACTTGTCTGAGAGGTGGCAACCCCTGACCCATTTGCTGGCATCCAGACTGGCAACAACCACTGCAGTTTGCAAACCCCTATACTCTAAATTTTGCCTCACATGAGTTAACTTTTCAGAAGCAAATGTGAAATAATAAACATAATGCATATGCTGGTGTTGCATAGGGTTCTGCTTACATTTTATTAATCTAATACGTAGATAAAAGTACCCAGAGACATACCAGTCTAGGTAAAATCTACTTTTATTTTTCCTCACTGTATAGTGATCAGGTTCATGTCCTTCCGTCCTGGTTTCAGCTAGGACAGAGCTATTTTTTTTTTTTCTTCTATTTATTGTGCCTGGTATGACGTTACATTTTGGCTTTGGGTGAAAAACAATACTGGTAGCACACCAATATTTCAGTTGTTGCTGAGAAGAGGCTGCACAGAGAAAAGGATGTTTCAACTTCTTGTACTGTTCTACCAGCAAAGGGAGCTGAAGGGGCAAAGAAAGCTGGCAGGGGACAGATGAAGGACAGCTGATCTGAACTGGTCAAAGAGATATTACATAACAGAGAACATAATGCAAAAAAAGTCTTTAAAACTATGGGGAGTTGGCTGGAGGGGCAGCTGCTCATGGGCTGTCTGAGCATTGATTGATAGGTGGTGAACAATTGTGTTGTGCATCACTTGTTTTATATATATATATTACTATCATTAGTGTCTACTTTTTTTTTTTTTTTTTTTTTTTTTTTTTTTTTTTTTTCTCCCTAGGAGGAAATGGCTCTGTGGTGCTGAGATGCCCGCTGTGTTAAACCATAGCGCTTTCAAATCTCCTGACTGTCAGCTACTATTCATGTGTTGCTTCTACATACTGTGGAACTCTCTTCAATGTTCAGTGTCAGTTCTCACCCTTACATGGTAGCTCATTCTCTTGACTGCCCCTGCTCCCTCTAGGAGATTGCTATTCATTGTCTGCCTATATGGTTTTAGGACTATTTCTCTCATTTTTCTACTCATTAGAATTACAGATATTTTGTTCTATATATCTATTAATTCTGTACCTTCCAGATACATACTCCTCTTTTTTTAAGGGAATCACTCTCCAAGGTTTTTCCATAAAAAAAAAAAAAAAGACTACGTACATACCTTCTTCTTGGCCTGGAAATAATGTGATCTAGTCAGTGTTTACTGTAAAAGAAGCATTCAGTTCAGCTAGGAAAGAATGACTGGCAGCCTGAGAAATGTAACAGTATCCTGTAGATAAGTCCTATAAGTCATGCAATTTTCTTAAAGCTTTTTTAAGATGGTTTTTTTTTGGTAGACAATGTTGCAATTGCTCTGAAATATCCGATCACCATCAGAATGTGGGCATGATCTGGAAATCTGCAAATGTAAGAAGAGATGCTCCTTCTTTCTTTCTTTCTTTTTTTTTTTTTTCAGGCAGGGACCACACAATGAGCAATACTGCAAATGTTCCATGATGAACTACACTATTTACTAAAATTAATGGATTTTATGATCATGACAACTATATATTTATTTGAGCACTTTACAAAAAAGTTAATTCTTAACTCATTTGTTATCTGTCTAATTTATGGCAATGTCCTGAGCAAGAGACTTTAGTCAATTTAATACATCTTTAAAAAGAATCAATCATTGACTGGGCATAGGAATTTGACTACATTTATAACAATGTGGCCATTGAAGATGTCCTATGCATTTATTCTGAGGTAATGCCTGCTGAACCTATAGAGATTATTAATGTTTGACAAGTCACTTCACATACTTATGGTTTAGTGTTCAGTGATGACTAATCCCCTAGCAAAAGTGCAGTCTTAACTTTTGACAGCTATTGCAGAACATGTGGAAAATAAAACATGCCAATTAAGTAAAAAGCTCACATCCTAAAGCACACTTTGTTGTATCCATTAGCAAAGGCATTAAAATTATACTATAGCCAGAGGAAGAGGATTTGCAGCATTTACAATCAACCAGAACCTTTATTTTTATTTTGGAATAGCACTAGTTAATCAATTTAATATATTCTAAAAAATGAAAGGCAATTGTGTTAAGATGATTTTCATGATAGGTGATAGAGTAATTAGTTTGGGTCATATTGATAGATAAGGTAATGCAGCTTATACTTTCCAAGGCTGGGTTCAGATCAGCCAGATGCCAAATGACTACCTTTGAGTAATGTTAAAGGCAGACGACACCAAATCCTGGGAATGTTTCTTTAGAAACAAGCATGAACTAGAATATACAGAGCCAGTAAAGGAGTTGGAAACGCAAGGTATTACACACTGCACTTGATCTAACATCCCCCTACACACTTTGTGGCATTCATTAAGAAAGAAAAAATTTGGATTTTTATACTTTTCTTTACATGTCTGTCAGTAAGGTAAGATAAGATAAGATAAGCCTTATGCTTTGAAAATGGCAGCAGCACTCCCCTCTATGCAAAGATAAGTCTGTTTTCAGTTACAGTAGATTGTGATTCTTTTTTTTCTGTTATTTGACAGGAGCTATGGACACTGGAAAGAGAAAGAAACAAGTGAAGTGAATAAATGCAGCCTGGAGCAGAATCTAACAAAGAGACAATCAGACACTGATGATAGGATATTTCCTTCTGATACTAACTGCTGTGCCTTGTAGTAAATGCAACCTCTGTTGAGTTAAAAGAAAAAAAAAAAAAAAGATTATCAATTTTGAACTGGAGACCTGTGTTTTAGATAGTGTAGCCCAAATTTGCCACATTCTTTTACCAGGTTAAATGAAATGTGATTTACATCTGTTAAAACAGAAGAAGAATCAAGCACTTTCAATGTGCATTTTGAAGAATTTCCTTTAGCCATAGGGTTTATTTTTGAAGCTTAAGAAATTTTCTCACTCAAACATTTGTCCTTATTAGGAGTTTCTCACAGGGTGAGTAAAAACGCTCTATTTATTTTAGCAAGATTTTTCTTCAATTGAATAAATCCTTCTGAATATGAAAGCTTTAACTCTCCAAGATGGTATTGAAGACACATTGCTATTTTCCATTGTTTTGTTTTTATGCAAGAAACATAGATTGGTTAATCACTTTCCCATTTGTGTAGTAAATGAGTGCCCTGATGGAATGATACTGAAGTTCTCTTGCAACTTACTTTAATTTATTTGAGTTGATAGTTTTTCAGGTTTTTTTTCTCTTTTTGTTGTCCTTTATCTTATGATCAAGGACCTGCATCTAAACTTAGTCATTGCTCTTTTGCACTGAAAGAATTCAGTAAAGAGGTATCAAATAAGCAAACAAAAAAGCAAGTGGAGATTATCTTAGTACACGGTAACCTTTGGTTGCTGCAAGCCCAAGTGGATGAATCAATCTCACCTTATTTAGTTAACTTCACTCTCTGTGTGGGCTAGAGATTAAAGACTTGTGATTGGGATCTGTTGCTGTCTTCCCTCATATAATTTATTAATTATAATATTTTTTTTTCAATTGAATATATTGAAATTTACACCCAGGAAAAGAAATAACAAAATACGATGAGAAAGATTTTTTTTCCTGCTGTGTGTTCCTTGGTTTGGAAGTGGAAACTGCAATTTGGCAAACAAATCTGTTCTGAGGTGAACAACTAGTTGGGTTATGCCAATTAAGTTTTCAAATTTTAAAGTGTTTGAATTCATTAACAATTTCCTAAACCCATTGTAAATTTCCCTGTCATTTGTAATTGCTGGAACAGTACAGAGGTGATTCTTACAATAATGATAATGATATGGATTGCAAAAACGTTGTCAGCTATCATCTTCAAGAGATGGGATGACCTCATATCTTTTCAGCTGGGTCAATGACTGAGTATTCCTTAGAAGTCAAGAAAACCAGCTTCTGTTTTGTTTAACCATCTGAAAAGTGCTCTAAAAGCAAATTAGCATCTGTTTTGCTGAGATTATACAGTAGAGAAATCTTTCTGTACCTTATGGCTGATGTCTTCATTTCTGCTCCCAGTGGATGTATAAGTACAACATCTTATCTGACATAAATTCAATTACAGGCAGGTCTGCCACAGAAGAATAACTCCTGAGCATATACTAATTGACTGAATAGGAACTGGAGCATATAATGGGACTTCACTTTCTACTCTCTGTGGTACACTAAGTGAATACCACATAGGAGAAAGGGGAATTTTAGAAATAAAGAGCTCAAATACCTATAGATATCCTATAAAATATTAAATAGCTTTAATTTTTGCTATGGAATAAATGTAAGGATTATATACGTGCAAGGAAAAAGTGATATTGACAGGCCTGTTAAAATCAAGCATGTGTCTATGTGGCTGGTAGGCTTTCCACACCAACATGATCAAGATGGTGAATTAGATTAAATTGTCATCATCTTGACTGCAAATTCTAACTCTGATGTATATACAAAATGTCAGTTCTTGTTAGTCTGATGTTGCTTCCAGGTCTGTACTTCATATGTCACTACTCTCATAAAAGAAGGAATTATTTAAGGCAGCAAAAGGCATAGTCTTCTACTAAAGAACCATAACACAAATTACTTGCACAACCCTCTTTTTCCCTTAAAAACAATAAAAAAGAATTACTTCTATATATCTTTTACCTATAAAGTAAATAGAATCGTAGCTTCACTAAAAATCAAACTATGCTTAATGCTGATGCTTGTTCTAAAGTTGAATGGGATACAAATAGTTATCTCTTTAATATTTGATTCAAATTTAAAAATAAAAAAAAATCATTTTCCTACAGTGAGAATGCATGTTAAATCAGTATACAAGTATTTATCTGACAATAATTCCAACCTAGGTAATGTCTATACAATGTCTGCACAAGGCAGGTATCACAAGAGCTCTCTTTATCAGTCTGGCTTTTGAATACTACTGGAGTGAAAATCGAGTAGCATAGAAGATGGAGAGTAATTTAGGCACCAATTATTTTTTCTCTTGTCTTCAAATACCTTTATATTCATATCATATCATATCATAGAATGGCCTGGGTTGGAAAGGACCTCAAAGATCATCGAGTTTCAACCCCCCTACCATGGGCAGGGTCGCCAACCACTAGACCGGGCTGCCTAGAGCCACACCCAGCCTTGCCTTGAATGCCTCCAGGGATGGGGCATCCACAACCTCTCTAGGCAACCTGTTCCAGTGTGTCACGACCCTCTGAGTGAAAAACTTCCTCCTAACATCTACCCTAAATCTCCCCTGTCTTAGTTTAAAACCATTCTCCCTTGGCCTATCACTACCAACCCATGTGAACAGTCATTCCCCCTGTTTATTACAATCTACAAGTTACTGCTGTTGTGACTTAGTGTAACTATAAATATTTGGTAAAAAAAATCTCAGGTATACAGCTCTTCTGTGTTGTCTAGACTGCTATTTCATTCTTTGATATACAAAACTTACCAGTTCCTAATAATACAGTCATATCAGGAACACTGAAACAAATTTGTATTTTTATAAATTTCACAAAAGGGTTAGACTTTATAAAGACACAAATTATTATCTTCTTGTGACCAAGATGACTGAATGAAAAGAAGCTATTGCAAGAACATCCACTTTGTATGAAAAATGAATATGGAAAACCTGTTGATGTATAAACATCAGTTCCCATAAGACACTCTGCACTCTAACAGTGATTGTCAGACTGAAGAATCATGAAAGGCAGTGAATACCTGGGGAAAACAAGGAAACAGGATTTAGCCACTAGAACAGTGAGATCTTGCAGAAACTTACCCTTACAGTCCTGCTATTTCTTTTTAAAATAGGTTTATTTTTCCTGCCACTCCCCTAATAATTTTGAAAACAAGAGGAGCAGCTTTCTCTGAGTTTTAAACTGTTTATTTTCTCAGCTCAAGCGACAGCAGTATATTTCAGAATAACTACCCTCCTCATTTGGTTTGTTCACTTCATGTTCACGATCTTCCCCATTTATTTCCTTTTATTTATTTTTACATTTTATTCAGAACCTTATGGCACTTCATGTTTTGTCCTCACTCTTTCTGATTGTCACAAACTGCTGTGTGTATAAGTCATGCACAAAATAAAAGTGATGAATAACACAGACTGTATGTTTTATAGTGGACTCTGTTATCTTACTCAGAAGATGGGATATTGAAAATGGAAACAATCCAGACAGTTCAATAGCTTCTCAGTATAAGTCAGCAGAAGGCCGTGAGTGTCTCATTTGCGTTTTTGCTTGGTTCTGCTGACTCAGGAGCAAAATGTCTTCATAACTACGTGGACTCAGGCAGACCTGTAATTAACATACCTAAAATGACTTTGAGCTCAGCTAGCCCACGCAGAGGCTATACTTTTGAATAGTTTATTTATAAAATCAGCAGTGCACCCACAACTAAAAGAGAACTGACTTAGACTTCTGTCTGCTAATTCTCTTTCTCTCAGACTGTCTAAATTTAAAGTTAACTCACAGCATAAACAACTGGGAGAAAACATAATTTATGAAAGGAGATACTTTAGCTTACCCAACTCGTTTCAACTGCTTTGTGTGAGAGTTATATTGTGTTACACTGCCTTTCACTTTATGGAGAAAAGAGTATGAAATATTGAGGAAATTCAAGTGAATATTATGGGATCTATCTTACAGCACCTTACATATAACTTCTGAATTTGGCTCACAGGCTCATTGACTGAGAAGAGAGAACAGGACATCCACAACAGCCAGCAAATGAAACAATAGTTTAACATCATGGGAAAATGTTAAGGTAGATTGTGTTGTAATGTGAATATCTAAAACAGCAACTTGATAGGAGACAGGGTAATAGTCTCAGACTTAAGTGAGGCAGCAGGTATGTAAATATGCAGCTTAAATCTCAAATTGTAGGGTGAAGGTTAAATTATCACTACTAAAAATTACTTGTTTGGGGAAATTATATTTGCAGCACTCAATTCCCTTTCTCCAAATCTCGAGTGTACGGAGGTGTTGCTGGCCAAACTCCCCCAAAGGCAGCTGAGGCTGCACTCATCCAGCCCAGAGATCAGGAAATATGATATTCATCTCCTTGTACCAGAGTTAGTGTTAGAGGGGCCACACTATTCAGGTTGCTGTCGAGATGGTTGATTTGCATGACTTAGTTGCCCTCAGAAATAATCAGATATGAATATCTAGAGTTATCAGTTTCACTGAGTTACAACTTGAAGAATTAATCACAGAAGTATCTATGTGGAAAAATGTGCTGTGTCACTCAACAACATTTAGTGATTTTCAGAAAGTCATATAAATCTAATGCAACAGGCATCTTCAAAGAGTTTGGCTGTTTGCATCAGTAACCAGAAATGAAATGCAATTTATAAAGATAAAACAGTTTAATTAATAAAATGCTGCTATTATAAAAACAAAATTTATAAGAAATTTTCATACAAAATTCTGCCTAAATTTGTTTTTGGAAATTAAAAAAAAAAAGATTAAATAGTCAATTTACTATGGATGACATGATCGAAGGTATTTATTTCTGAAAATCAAATTCACCGTTCAACACAAAACACTATTTTATACAAATAGTCCACAGAACAGTTGGAAAGTATGATACAACTTCCTGACACAAAAAATGCAGAAGAATATCTGAGGCAGACATGCAACAGCAAACAGTTCAAGCAGAATGATTCATATCTGGAATAGTTTTAAAAGTCTAAATTAAAAAAATCTCTTTGAAAAGGAGGTATAAACAAGGTTCAGAGAATCTTATATGTAAATGTACTTTGTACATACATACCTGTATTCATATGTAATAGATATAATACTTCCTTACAAATAGCTTTAAGCACGTTCGAGGACATTAGCTAATAAACTTCACAGGAAAATCCTAAGTAATAGTTACTGAAGTGATAATATTCTGCCACCTAACAAGATCACACTTTGGTTGTCTTTCTTTGGCACTCAGATATGGGTCAGATATTAACATTAGCATAAACTCTACATAGAAATTGTGCTGCCAACCTGAATGATATTTCTCAAGGCTGAGACAGGGAAACTGAACTATTCACTCATCTTTTAGATGCCACTTATTTAGTTTGTAAAGCAATGTTAAGAGTTAGTCATATCGCTACTACTGCCTGTGTGGTACTTATGCTGAGGCAAACACCTTTTGTCTACTGGTGCAACTGGATCTGTGGTCCTCACTAGATCAGCTGGACTTGCCTCTCTGCAGTTAGTACATTAAAGAAGAAAAAAGTTTTTAAGATTATTGGTTTGATGAACAGCAGCTAGTGAGCTGGGGGATACAGTACAGCTGCCATTCTGAGTAGAACAATGGGAAAAAAACTGCAGTATGTGAGTGTGCTGATCTGAACACGCTAATTTCTCTTTCAAAAGTATTAGGGAGAAAAAGTTTACTTTAGAATGCTTAATAATAAGGTAAAGGCAGTAATTTGTTCACAAAGTAAATATAAAATAGCATAAAATATTAATATAAACAACTTCTAAGTAAACGCACTAAGTAAATGTTTTTGTTTTAGGTATCCCATGGTAGAAGACCTGCTGTTAGTGTTCATCTGTGACTTGCATTCCCATTGGACAATTATGCTCTTTGGATTTTAATAATGCTCAGCATTCTCCCAAGGGATCAGTGGTAAAACTGTCACTGGTTTCAAGGGAGGAGATCAAGGCTGGCTAAACACTTCCAAACATTAATTTTCACTTTCTTTGAATTCAGTTCTCAGATTCCAGAACTGTATGTATATTGTCTTCATATTTCATATACAAATCAATTTGAGGAGAAATGAAAAATAATGGAGAAAGGCCAGTCAATTGCTCATATTTTATTCTATCCATGATGGACAAAAAAGCAAATGTTTACATATGGAATTACTGTAAGGTACTGATTAGCGTAAGACAGAATTAGGTAGACAGCATAGTAAATTTCAAATATTACATCAATGAGAAAAGCATTCTCCAAGTACTTCTAGGATAAAATTTTAAGGTCTATCAAATCATGTTTCAGAACATAATTTGTTCAGTAATTAGGGTCAGGAAGAAATGTTTCCTTTGGTGTCCTGTGGAGGTGTAATGTTTCTAATGGGGACCACATTGAATGATTCAAAAAACTTGATTATAAAACTTGACAGTGAGGCCACTTTTTACAATATTTAGGAAAAGATAGGCTTAAAACCCTGGGATAGTGGTTTGTAATGGTTCTCAGTATTTTACTTACTTTTGTTAGAAGCACCAAGAGGATGGTAGAAAATAAGATGGAACAATTTCTGAATGGATAAACCAACAACAATCAGAAAATGGAGCTGGAATATGCAATCATAAGCAGGCTTTCATTCTTTTATTTAACAGATTGTAGAAACTTAGAAAACTTAGTTTTCTCTGTTAATTATTGGCCTTTTATTTGCTATATGACATGTCCAAACACGTGAGAGAAAACGTAACTATCTGACTTGTTTGAACTTGAGATATATGACAGAGTATTGATCTACATTTGAACATCTCTTCGCAGCTGTAGAACTGTGATGCAGCTGAATGCATGATGTTTGGTAACATTCCAGAAATCTGTGAACAAAATTCTGAAACAGGAGTCAAGATGGCTGCCATGCTTCATTTGTTGCCTTTCACTATGTGTACAGGACTTCAATTGCCATTTGCAAGGTTATCCCTGCCTTTTTTTTTTTTTTTTTTTCAGCAGCATGCCTGCTATGTTTCCACTTAAATATCACAGCATGCTTTAGTAAAACAGATTCCAATCTCCTAAACTTTGGCTCGTTCTGCAGACTTGCAAAGCACAACAATTAAAATAGCAGGGCCACAGACGGTCTCGCCTTTTTTTTTTTTTTTTCCCCTNTTTTTTTTTTGTTTGTTTGTTTGGTGTGTGTGTGTGTGTGTGTGTGTGTGTATGTTAGGACTTCTGTGTACATTTTTGAGCACTTATTTCACCTCACAATTTCCTACTGATATCTTATTTATACAATGTTGAGAATCAGTAATTTATTCTGAGTTTCATGTACAGCAGCAAATTAACTGAGTTTCATTTTCTGTTCAGAAGTTACAGATGGTTTAGTGAATTTTTTTTTTTCAAACCATGTAACATTTCAACGTGTTGTAATTTCTACTAAGAAGAGACAGAGAGAATGAATTTCCTCCGGAATCTTCAAATAGCATTTTTTGTTTCTTGAGATGACCATTTTTGCTTTGAGACACTCTTTATTTTAATGAAATTTAGACAAAACCTTCCAAAGTGCAAGAGTTAAGTCCATCATTGCTTTCCTAGTATATACTTTTCTTCTTTGTTTTTCTTAACCATTTCTTCCATATGAGATTTCTTGAATAATTTTCTTTCGAAGATTGAGTGAGGAAACATTTAGAGTGTAATACTTTGTTGGTTTAATGGCAAAAAGTTTCAAACCAGCAAGTGAGAAATTGGAAAGACCATTTAACATTGTTCAAAGACAGAAAGTTTATGCCTGTATTTGATTCTATCCTTCTGTATGAATTTTAAATGAATTTAGTTAATGAATTTAATAATTTAATCTAATTTAATGAGTATTCTGAATATTAAAAGTTACTTTCATTCATAAAGAGTATGCAGCAACAAAACAATGACACTTCTTTTTGTGACAGTATGTGTAGGCCAAAAAGACAAAGAAGCATTTTATGCTGGAGAATGGCAGTGTAAGTGAATCATAGAATCATAGAATTAGCTCGGTTGGAAAAGACCTCCAAGATCATCCAGTCCAATCATCCACCTACCACCAATAACCCTACTAAACCATGTCTCTCAACGCTATATCTAAATGTTTGTTGAACACCTCCAGGGACGGTGACTCAACCACCTCCCTGGGCAGCCCGTTCCAGCGTCTGACCACTCTTTCAGAAAAGTAGTATTTCCTAACATCCAGCCTAAATCTCCCCTGGCGCAACTTGAAGCCATTCCCCCTCGTCCTGTCACTAGTTACAAGAGAGAAGAGGCTGACCCCCAGCTCACTACAACCTCCCTTCAGGTAGTTATAGAGAGTGATAAGGTCCTCCCTGAGCCTCCTCTTCTCCAGACTGAACAATCCCAGCTTCCTCAGCCGCTCCCCATAAGGCCTGTGCTCCAGACCCCTCACCAGCTTCGTCGCCCTCCTCTGAACATGCTCCAGGGCCTCAATGTCTTTTTTGCAGTGAGGGGCCCAAAACTGGACACAGTACTCGAGTTGGGGCCTCACCAGGGCTGAGTACAGAGGGAGAATGACTTCCCTACTCCTACTGGCAACACTATTTCTGATACAAGCCAGGATGCCATTGGCCTTCTTGGCCACCTGGGCACACTGCTGGCTCATGGTCAGCCGAGCTTCGACCAATACCCCCAGGTCCGTTTCCTCCACACAACCATCCAGCTACTCTGCCCCAAGTCTGTAGCACTGCCTGGGGTTGTTGCGGCCAAAGTGCAGGACCCAGCACTTGGTCTTGTTGAACCTCATCCGAATGTCTTCAGCCCAGAGATCCAGCCTGTCCGGATCTCTCTGTAGGGCCTCTCTACCCCCAGGCAGATCGACACTTCCTGCCAGCTTGGTGTTGTCTGCAAACAAAGAGTAGATAAAATACTTTAGATAAAGTCAGGCGGCAAATTTACAAGCTCAAATATTGGAAAATGTTTCATTAACCTAAATTCCCTCCATCCCATCAGAATTTATTTCTTTTTTAATTTTTTTTGTGTGGAATAGACTACTTGCAATGGAATTATTGACTGGATGCTCAGACCAGAGCAAGATCCAATACTTCTGAGGTTGTACGAAGGTGATAATTCATCCCTCTTAGAGGGGTAAAATATGTGTATTTGAATCTCTTCCTGGTTTATGTTTGTTTTTTGGGGGAGTAAACCAAGTTTAATAAAGTGGTTTTCTAGATGAAGTTTCTTCATTCTGATTATACTGCATTACATTTATAGCTGCCCTCAGGTACACTTCAGGCTTCATTGTATGAGATATCTGTGATTTTATGGCACAAGGTAAAACAAATTATCTGATAGGAAATTCAGAGGGCTTTAGAGTTGGTAGGGTATTTAAAGCAATTAGTTCAAGACCTATTGAAGAGGAAACTAAGCAGTTTTGTTGGAGTAGTTGGCAGATAGAATGGCACATGAAGATAATGAGGGTATTCAAATGAGATCTGAAAAACAGAATTGATTGCTTAAGACAGCAAGCTTCAACTTAATATCATAGTTACTGGTATTGAAGTGTTTCTGGGCAACACCCAAACTAGTTGTTTTATTGTTTGTTTGTTTGTTTGTTTCTGCATGCTTTATACTACAACTTATCTATTTGAAAACTTTTTGATCTCAATTTGAGAGTATTTATTCTTAAGTCAATACAGATACGCATATTTTTTCCTACACTAATTAAAAGCCATATTTGCACTAAATTTTTTCTTGCGTGAATGTGGTTTTCAGGTTACAACTTTCATTAGCTCTTCAGGATAGCTATAAGCATTTTTAATTAATTCAATCTGGTTATCTGCCTCATTTTGAATAGTAGCAGATGTCAAATGTCCTACCATGGGAAAAAAAAAATGGTGATTTATATTCTAAGTATATTTGAAGTTTATCTTATTCTAGTTAGACACATTTAGCCATACTGTAACAGAAATAATCACAAATAGCACAGAAATAAAAACAAATTATTTTTCTACTGAAAATAATAGTTATTGCAACTTTTCTGTTTCAGAAAGAAAAATTGACCTTAAAAATGTAGTGCTTGAAACTTCTATTTCCACTTTTTTTCTTAAAAAAAACCTTTATGATGAAATTTTGATACAATTTTATTTTGAAAAATAAATTTTGTTCATTCTTAGCACTTTCCTACATTTTATACAGTGATTCTTCGAAAAGAGCTGCTATTTTTGTCCCTGAGTTTTCATGCTGATACAGCTATGGTATGAAATTTCAGATTACTGATGTGAAATAAATAAAGGATTCTTCTGGATTGAAACATTCAAGTAAGCGTAATTGCCTAGAACACTAAACTTATGTCCTCTGACATTCATTATTTTGTTACTTTTGGAGTATTCCAAATTACAGTACAAATTCAACAGTTTTGAACTACCAGTATAATCTAATGTCTTTGTCAGTGATGTGGACAGTAGGATTGAGTACCTCAGCTCGTTTGTGGATGACACCAAGCTGAGTGATGTGGCGGGAAAGGATGGCATCCAGAGGGACCTTGACAGCCTTGAGAACTGGCCCCATGTGAACCTCATGCAACTCAACAAAGCAAAGGGTAAGGCCCTGCTCCTGGACTGGGGCAAACCCAGGCATGAATACAGACTGGGCGATGAGTAGATAGCAGCTCTGCAGAGAAGGACATGAAAAACTGAAGCTGAGCCAGAAATGTTCACCTGCAGCCAAGAAAGCCAATTGTATCCTGGGCTATGTTTTAAAATCCATAATTTTGCTCATGGCTTTCTAAAGCTTCCTCTCTAGAACAGAGGTAGCGCAAATATGCAGGCATCATCACAGGTTAAAAATTACTGCTGAAAGATTTACTAGCTTAGATGTATAGTATAAACAGTGCATAGATAGTCAAGGTTTTTTCTCATGCATAAAGCCACATTGAATATGTTGTCTTGTACCAATTATATACCCAAGTTCTTCAGTATGTTTTTCTGAGGTATGAAAATATACGGTACACTCCGTTGACTTTCAGGATACACTGTCATTAAGTATTAGACATATTGTTCTTCCAAACAAATAAATATATTCTTCTTAGCATGGTACAGTCATGAGGATAGTCACAAAAAGAGTTTGATACCTGAAATTATTTTCCTCTACACTAACTTTAGGAAAATGTTAAGAAGAGGAACATGATGCAGTCTCCTCTAGAAAATCAGCTACGACAAGACTAAGAGGATTCCAGTTAGCCAACATTACACATGCATAAAAACATTGATGTCAGTAGGGTATGGCAGCTGTCAATGAAAACAATCAGAAGAACATGAAGCTGCACACTTGTAATTGAAGTATAACTTGGCCTGCAGAATCTTTGTTATTCCTTTAAAGAAAGCAGACAGTTTGGCTTTCAGGTTGCGTTTGTATGGCTGGCAGTTATTTTATTTAATATTCATTGCTAGCACTTTTAATATTGAAATCATTGGAGCATAGTAAACAGAGAATCTCTGATAGCATATTAAAATAATCATTTTCAAGGTAGAATTGCATTTTAAGTAAACCTTCCCTGTGGCTGAGGGAAATTATAATAAATTTTGTCCCACAATAACACAGTGTGGAGAAAGCAACTGCAAGTTTAAAAGAGGGAAGGAAATCATGTATAAGGGTTATAGGAAATAATTGCTTTCTTATAACTCAGACATTTTTGAGGGAAATTATGTAACTACCTGACTGTTGTGGTTTAACACAGCAGGCAGCTCAGCTCCACACAGTCGTTCTCTCAAGTTACACTCTCCCAATGAAATGGGGAAGAGAATTGGGAAAACAAAAGTAGAACTTGTAGGTTGAGATAAAAGCTATTTACTAAGACAGATAAGGAAGAGAGAAATAACAACAATGATAATTATATATATATATATGTATATTTGCAAAGCGAGAGACGCACAACACAAGTGCTTACCACCTGCTGACTGATGCCCATCCAGTCGCTGATCAGTTGCTGCTCACCTGGCCAACTGCCCTCAATTTTTTGTTTTTCACATGATGTCATATGGTGTACGATATCCCTTTGGCCAGTTTAGGTCAGCTGTCCTGTTTCTGTCCTCTTTCAGCTCCATGTGCCCCTTCCTAGTCCCCTCACTGGCAGGGCAATATGGGAAGCTGAAATGTCTTTTGTCTCCATGCAGCCACTGCTCAGAAACAAACAAAACACTGGTGTGTTGTCATAGCACCATACCAGATACTTTGAAGAAAATTAACTCTGTCCCAGCTGAAACCAGGACCTTGACTTTGAATTCAAACCTTGTATTCCTCATCCTTCCAGTCTGCTTCTACAAGGGAGTTTTTAAATGTGTGGAATGAGACATGAGAAAATAGTAGGCTTTCTCACAGATGCTTTGTTTTCAGCTGTTTGAGGAAATGCATCTGTGATTTAAATATATAAAAGATCTATGCCGAAGCAGATGCCAGGCTCTTTGAATTCAGCATCCTTTTTTGACTAGACAGAGTAATAGGTACAGTGATAGAATACCTAACAGGCAGGGGTGGTATAATTGGTCTGTAAAAGACTCAGACTAAATCCTACCATTTACAGACTAATGTTAATGTTGGTCCTTTTTGAAAAGTCTGATATATATTTTTTTAACTCTAGGTCTGTTGTTCTTTCTAGCCTAAATAAAATGTAATTAAGTGACAGGAATATGAACATCAAAAGAAAGTACTTTTCTTAATCCAGGGACAATAAAAGTTTCCATTTGCTCTTCCTACTTCCCCTGCACCCTGATTTCATCTAAAATTTGAGTGACGCAATCTCCTATATGTTAAATTAGTCAAATAACATATTGCAACAATGGTAGAAAATGAGTAAGTAAATAAATAGATATAAATTTGCCTTCTAAAACAAAATTTTGTGTAATGATTTCTAAACAACATATTCTTACAATGACAGCTAAAATTGTAGCCAGCTTTCTCATAGTGATAGTTGTCTTCTCTGTAAATTATTTTCTACAGTGAATATCTTTCCTTCTTGCTTGTAGCATGAAAACCTCATTTTAAAAAAGGCTAACTGCCTAGTTGGTATTTACTAAAATATAATCCCTTCTTTGCTATACACTGCAGAACTGCTACTGAGATTTTGATCGACCTTTGGTGCTATGATGAAGGCAGCTATCGTAAAGACAGTGCAGAGGAAAATTTAGAATGCTTGCTTTTGTGTTCTTCTGAACAATTTTTTCTTTAAGAAACAGACATTGTTCAATTTGTAGGTTGTCATTCTAAATGAAATATGTCCTTTAAGCAGGGCATGAATAAAAAGCTGTGGCTATTATTGTTTTCTTAATATTTTCTCTTTCTTTACAGTATTATAAATAAGAATACCTAATTAAGTTCATCCTTGGAAAGTTTGTCTTCTCAGTTGTGTAGTTTCTCAAAGAAGTGGCTTCTTATATATATTGTTTTTTTATGTTTTGTCATTTCTCTGCATTTCTCCGTTATAGTTTACAAAGGCCAAAGCATGAGATAACTTGTCTCAATACCTGCTGAATATTTATGTTTGTATGAATCTCAAAAAATAAAATAAAACTCTTCCAGTTCAATCAATCAAACTTGCTTTTAATAATAAGAACAGTAACAGTAGAAAGATGGAGACAAGTGGACAATGAGATGGATTAAGAACTGGTTGCTGACTGGCAGAGCTCAGAGGGTTGTCATTTAAAAGTTCTACTACATGAGAAGCAAAGAAAAATTAAACTTTTTTTTTTTTTTTCAAAATATTAAATTGCTAGATAGCTTCATGTCCTACTGATGACATAGTGAAACTAATGATATTTTTGTTGTTGGTTTTGAGCAGTCATTGAAGTTAGCAGCTGTAATGGCTGCTTCCCAATTTTTTGATTTCATTTTTCATTTGAAACAATAAAATATGTCTCCAGGATGTTACTCTACGGAGTCTCTGATTTGTGCTTGTCTAAGTAATTTCATATGCATGTTATAATCAATACATCTGTCTAAAAGTTTTCATTTTTCAAGAGATACACTGTTCTAGTCATTCGTATCTGTAGTTATTGAAAGAAAACTTTTGCTGACTTTCTTCAAGATGGTGTGTAGTAGAGGTCTAACAATTCAATACTATAAAGGAGTATGGTTGAGTCTCTATTGCAATTGGTCTGGTATGTTTAAGAATTAAATTAGATGCTCTGTCTTTAAAAATTGAGATCTTTATGTAATTTTTGATTGCTAGCATCATTTTCTACTTCTTAATCAAATTTAAATTGTGGTCCAATCATACTAAAGACGCATTCAGGAAACCAGTAAAGTTGAAGTGCAAAGCCTATTATGTTTCTCAGTATCTTTTTCCTTCATTTTGCACTAAAACACAAATATTGTGGATATGAGGTTCTATGGAGGGCAAAAATATACATACAGGAAAGTTACAAAACAGTAAGTGTTAGGACTTTTAGCTTTCATTAGTAAAAAATAAAATGCACAGTAACACAAAAGTTTCTATTGTAAACAATAAAAGTCACTTTTCTTTTTTTCCTTAGGACACAGCTGGTCTGATCTATAGAATGCTGCCTTAATTATAAAAAAATCAGACTTCACATTAAACGGTGTATGACCAAACAAGCTGTGTTCATTTGACTTCCCAGACAGCTGGAGCTGAATTCAGAGGCAGCTAATTGCCTTGGGGACCTTTCTCTGGCATGTAGCCCTTTGGTACTCTGGAGGGGTGGAGAGGCTTCACACAGAAAGCTTAAGAGCATCTGGGCTGCTGTTGTGCAGAATGCTACTGCTGACAGATTTACCATCTGTCTTTGAGAAAGACAACAGTTTTAGGAACCCAGATACTACCATTCTTCAGTAGAAAGCCCTTTGTCAATCAACATTTCCTCATTAGGGAACAGAACTTGAATTAAGGTAAAGCGCACTAAGAAAAAAAGAAATATCATGATATTAGTTTACTGTTCGTGTGTGGCTGGATGAAAAATCTTGTAAAGTTAGAAAAAAGCAAACTGTAAATACATTTGTAATATCCATCATCTAAGCTTTCTCTGTGCAAATAGTTTTACAGATGTACCAACAGTAAGTAAGTCCATGTCCCCTCAAGAAAGAGTTGTGTTGTAATAGCATAGAATAATGAATTCATAATACATATTATGCTATATTACATTATTCAGACATATTTTTGTGAATTGTCTTTGACTTTAAGATGCAATTGCTTTCAATCTTATATTTGTAGCCAATGGAATGGATTGTATCTGTCTTAGAAAGGAATTTCAATGCTCAGTCCACAGGAAAAAAAAGTATGCATGGTCATCCCTGCACAATTTCACATGTACTTGATTGTATATAAAATTACGACTGCTATTTTGCCTAGTGCAATTTTAAAAGAATCATTTTAAGCTAAGGAAAAAAATAGATGTTTTAAAAAAACCCCGCAGTACACAAATATTTTTAGCACTCGCACCCGTGTGTATAAGCACACATGGAAGTACATCTAATTTAACACCTACAGATCTGAATTACATGAATTAATCTCAATAGTTCACAGAGCTGTTAAGAATTATGAAAAATGAAATTAAAGATTCTATAAATAGTGCTCTCTTCTTAAGCCTGCAAATGAGACTATTTGTTTCCATAAGACTGTTTTGCCTTCCTAAAAGATATAAAAAAAGACTTATGCCCTGTTGTCCATTGTATTACTGTGGTTGATCAGTAAGTGTATATTGAGTGCTTAGAAGTATTCACTTTGTGACCTGTTTTTTTTTTTTTTTTTTGGTCAATTATTATATATTTATATAATATACATGTATATTTAAAAACACATATCTATGTATATATGTATGTATGCTTATATACGATTTATTATAGATATAGCAAGATGGATACAGGTATAGCATTTGTAATAAATTTTCAAGTTTTCTTATCCCAAGCACTTTACCACACCTCTAGAGGGAGAAATGATAAATATATGCCAGAATTTTTCTTCAAGCTCAAATGTGGCTGCAAAACATTAAGAACCAGCTTGTCCCTCTACTTGCAATACAGAAAAGAATGCCTTGCCAGATGTAAGAAAGGATGAAGTTTAGTAATGAGGCCTCAAATCTCTACCCAACATATTGCCATGTTTCCACTATGAAGTAAAAATTACAGACCTGTGGAGACATAAAGAGAGAGGTGGAGTACTAGCCTGTAGTCTAGTGATTATTGCTCTCCCAGGAAAATAGAAGTCCTGGGACTTGTCTCTATACTTTAACACAGAGTACCTCTCTTCTAAGTTTATGGTTAAAGTCTAAATCTAGGAGATAGAAAAACTATACTAAATTATCTAGTGCTGAGGAAGGCTCTGAGAATAAAATCTCTAATGAAAGTTATTATAACTGGCCATGTTTTAAAATAAAAGGAAAAATATCCTAAGCTTAGTTGCTTACTTCAAGGGAAAAATTCAGGAGTACAAATTCAAGACTAAAATATATATCCTAATGTAAAATTTGGAAACACCTAAATTATTCAGATTAAGCACTGGGTCATCAGTAAAAGGAGCTAAATGCTGGCTTATTCTTCCTGCTGAGATACTTTCTTTACAGAGCTCAATCATGTACTCCCATACTATGTAGTGGTCCACACAGCTGATGTACAAATGTCAAAAAGAGGTGTGAGTTAAACCATGTGCTCTCTCTATCATTTCCTATTTTCCAGCTACCCATATCCCTGGTTCAGCATGCTGACTGCTGCGAATCCTTTTTGTGAATGGATGATTTCCTCCAGGCACATAGGAAGTTTAGTTAAAGTTTTGAGTTCTATTCTGTTGGCCACATGCCAAAACATCTATATGGGGATAGCTCTTAATCTCTCTGTTTTAGCTTTCCATTACTGAAATGGAAATCACAGTATTTTTATTACACTATTATTTTATGACTGTATTATTTACCCACATTTCAGAAAGCATAAATATGTTTTCGCTCATCTCCTAGTTTCCAAAGTTATGGATATCCCATAAATAGATACATAAAACTTCTCTTGCATAATAAATTATAATAGGAATATATTCCTACTTGTTTTTAGGAATCCTGTCCATGATATTTTTGTCATGTAAAGGCTTGATGTTCCATTTATCTCAAATGTGTTGATCTAGTTAAACCACTGTAAATCTCTGTGTGAACATATGGAGATTAGATGGCTACTGATTTCTGACAAATGTGTTCATGAAAATACTTTGGCTTTCCTTACTAAGTAAAATAACAAACAAACAAAAATCCACACAGTTGAATCATTACTGCAGATGAGGTACAATTAGTAAGCATGTACAAAATACTTCTTTTAAAATGAAAATGCTTTCATTTATGCCACCTCTGATCATTTATAGGGAATTTACCCATGTATAACTGAGGACATAATGTGAACAAAATGAAACTAAACAGGTGCAACTGAGATTATCATTTGGCTTCCATCTGATAAGAAGAAAATTTTTGGATGTCCACAAGCCAATAAGTAGGACTGGCAAAAAGAAAAAAAGATCTCCTATAAGCTGAACTCATGAAATCACCCAGTCAATGTAAGCTAATAAATTGTGCCCCTTACTTTTCCATTTTGTTCTGTAAAACACAATCACATCTGAGGTATTCTGTTAACTCAATGTGATATGAGCTGTGGCTCTACCATGACTGTTAAGTCTTTCCTCTGGGAACCACCCTCACATCTCAAGTACAGCTTATAGAAAACCATAGGATTCACAGCAATGTCATGTTTTCTGCATATTTTATGGGCTTCAAAACTTCTATGCAAGTTTTTTTACAAAGGTCGTGAGTATATTAGTTTAGAAGAGTGTTTCTAAAAATCCCTATGATCCTAAATGGAGAGCTGTGATTCAGTGAACATCTGGTGAACATCCTTCTGCAAACCTTAATAAAGTTATTTTTTTCTTACTGTGTATTTATATAATAGAGTTTTTTATTTTATTTGAAAATAATAGTCCTAATCCTTAAGGTGCATTCTGCAGATAAAGTGTATTTCAGGGAATAGGAGAGACACGGGAATTTGGAATGAAAAATTCATAGCCTTTGATGTGTTGTTAATGCTAGCTGCCAATGGCCCTAGTCACGATTCCAGAATTCAAACATCATGGAACATAGTCAAGCCATAAATCTGATTGTCCATGTCCAGAATTAATATTTGATCCAAGAATAGAAGATAATTCAGATATTCAATCATCTATCTTCTAAAGTTTCCTCAAGTAAGAGTGATAATCTCAGTTACTTTTTCATGATTCTGTTGGTTTGTCTACACTAATAATGGACAAACCATGATTTTTTTTTCCTGTCTTCTTCTTTTACCAAGATAGTGTTTCACTTCCTTCACAGATCTTTTGCATAGAAGGGACTGACAAGAGAGGAACTGCTTGAAAAGGGGTTTCACTGGGTTTTTACTGCTGGCAACTTCTATCAGAGGAGT
Source organism: Numida meleagris (assembly GCF_002078875.1). Lineage (NCBI taxonomy): Eukaryota > Metazoa > Chordata > Aves > Galliformes > Numididae > Numida > Numida meleagris. The sequence continues at coordinate 41,711,265 of NC_034409.1, forward strand.
TCTTTCACCTCCACATAGGAATGGGTATTGTACAAACACTCCTCCACTGACACCTTGCTGTACTATCTTGATATTTTTTAACTTATTGTGTGTCAGGGACAATTGAGGCAAGTAGAAGAACAATGGTTTACACTGTGATATTACTTCAGAGCTCTAGATCCTACTAAAATCAAGATTTTGTGATTGTAATGTTCTTCACTGAGGCTTACATTGCGGTTCAAGTTCAGCGTAAGCCAAAAAGCAAGAAATTTTTTCAGAAAGGAAGTACTAAAAAAGCTCTGGAACAATTCCTCCATCCCCCTCCCCCCTTTCCAAGTATGGGCACAGCTGAATGGAGTCATATATGATAAGTACAAGTACACACTTGGGCGTGATCAATACAGTTTGCTCAAATGTAGGCAGATACACCGATCGCTGCAATCCTTCATCTACAAGGAGATATATGTAGGATTTTGAAGACAGTTCAGTCTATAAAGTACATATTATCTGCTGCTTAACCTCAGAGGCAGTCTAAAGCGAATCGATGTACAGCTTTGTTTTGGGACATGCTCAGTAGTTTTTCAGCCTTAGCATTTCATAGAAGATTGGTACATATTTCATTAAAGACTACTAAGAACACACAAGCTAAACGTTCCTCCTCCTCATTTACATACCCAATGAATAAAGTTTGACACAAAGCCAATAACTATCCTTTCTCAGAAATGGTTCAGTGTTTGGACAACTTACACAGAGATACAGTGATCTGCATTTTTCTTGCTTAAGTAGAAGTACAACAGAAAAGTAGGTCTCAGGTTTTTCTTTAATATGATATCCAGAATATGAATAGGGAAATGTCTGTGCTAGAATATCTTCTCTGAGGACCAGAGGGAGTGTTTAAATGATTCTAGTCATATGGAGATTGACTTTTTTACAAGAGATGGACGTTCAAGCTTCAGTGTAGTAATTTCTACTGCATCATAACATAGAATTCCCTGGTGAAGAGAATGAAACTTGAAAAAGGCAACAGTGTTCCTCATCCCTCCTATTTTTTCCTTCTTGGACTGCATACACAATACTAACTCTTTTTTAACAACATTGGTCACAATTTTTATCACTAAGAAAGCATAGTATCTATTTAAATTTTAAATTCTGTTAAAATTATTCTATCAAAGTACATCTTTAATGTATGTAGAGGCAGCATCTTAACTGTGGGATAATTTCTGTGTATAGTTGAGATAAGTAATAAGTAATAAACACGTAGATACATGATTATATTTCTCATTTATTTCCATCATGGCAACTGTGATATTGACAAAAAATCTACACAGCCATTACTCTCCCCAGTCAGATACTGCTCTTCAGGTGATGTGCATGCACTTTAACTACGTTTATGCTAAGAAGACATCAGTGAGCACAACAAGAAGTGAGTATGAGTCTTCATAATAGGTAAAGAACCCTTGGATAATTACTTTGTCAGAAATACTAAATACACATGTTCAGGGGTGAACGTGAAATAAAGAGGAAAATCTAGAGGTAAAGCTCTAATTCTTGCCTGACAGAAGCTCAGCTGGGGTCATGAAAGAATATCAGAGATGATTATGACATAGTACATTTAAATAATATATAAACATTAAACATTCTCAGCTGTATATTATAGGATGTTAACAAAGCATACATTTCAAACTAAATGTTTGATTTTATCTGTAACTTTTCTGTAGTCAATCTAAATTTACCAGAAAGAAGAAAAAAATGAACAGCTCTATTGAATCAAGTACTTAAAAGAACACTGAATCCTACGCTGAAGATCTGTACTGCTTATTTATAAAATTATAGAACATATGAAGTACAGAAAATAACTAAGAACATACTGTATTAGAAGCCCATCATAACTTTGTAGGGAAATATTAACAAATATTGATATTTCTTCTCACTCTTTTTGAGTAAAGTGTTAAAATTGATGTTCTGCTCATCTGAATATTTCATATGATCAATAGGGATCAGAATCCTGCTGTTTTTGAACATTATAGTCTACTTACTTCTAAAGTCTGCAATTTGAACAGTTAACAGTTTTTTTCTCATTTTGTCCAAGACCATAAACTTTTAGTTTTGTTAGTGTCTTCTGTATTTTTTCCAAGCAGTATTGCTGCAAGGAGCATAAATTCTTACTCTGCGTAAGAGTTTATTTGGGACATGTTTGTTATTATTTCACACTGAAATTTCTATTGAAGGTCTTATACTGAACATGAGTGTCTACAGTTAGATGAGATGTTTGCAGTACGGATGTCATAGCCATCTTCAAGGAGGGTAAAGAAGAGAATCCAGGGAAATACTGATAGGTCAGTCTCATCCTCATCTGAATACTCCTCAAAGCTTTTTCCAGACAAGTACAATAAGACTGTTCAAAACAGCCATTATTGACTTAACATGAACAAATTTTGCCTCATAAACCTGGTTGCCTTGTCTGATGGGATGACTGTCTTCATGACTAAAGAAAGAGCACTGCCTGTTGGGCACGTTAATTTTAGCATTATCTGCCATAATATATTTACAGACCAACTAGTGAGATACTAACAAGTGGTCAATTAGTCATTTGGAAAACTGTTTTGAGCATTGGGCTCCAAGGGCTACGATTAGCAGTACAAAGTCTCACCACTGGCTGGTCATAGGCAGTGTACTTCAATGAAAGATTCTGGGCAATATTGTTTAATATTTTTGTTAATGACCTGAATGATGTAATGCAGTAGGATCAGAAAGTCCACTGACTAACAAGTTGAGGGGAGATCAGTATGCTGGAGGATAGATTCATCTGCTCTAGGAATCCCTGCTTGATCAGGGAGGTTGGATGAGATGACCTCCAGAGGTCTCTTCCAACCTTAACTATTCTGTGATTCATCAATCTGCCCTCAGAGCTATAAGTCTAGCCACATCTTGAGCTGTATTAGCAAAAGAGTAGCTAGGAGTTACAGAAAATGATCCTTCCCCTCCGCTTGGCACATCTGGAATACCATGGCCTGTGCTGGGCATCCCAGTGCAAGAGAGGCATGGACACACTGGAAGAACCTTTTTGAGAAACCACTAAAATGATCAGGAAGATGAGAGACAAGGTAAAAATCTTTCTCCGTAAGGATGGTAAAGCACTAGAAATGTACTTGCTAGAGAGGTTTTGAAGTCTTTGTCATTGTAATTGTTTAAAACTTCCCTGGTTATAGCCCTGAAAAAAGTGCTTTTACTGCACTTATTTTGATCAGGAGCATAGACTAGCTGTTCATGCAGATTCACCCAATCAGCATGATTCTGTATAGCTCACAGGGCACGTGAGCAATGGAGAGAAATTATGAAGGTTTTTAATCTAGTATTCGGAGTAAGAAATTTAAGTGCCTTCAATCTGCTATTTTTTATATTCTCCTCTACCTTCTTACTAAGGTTTTCAAACAGCCCAAACATATTTTTGAAGTCTGTAATATTGCACTGATGGAAATAGGCCTCTTCAGCTGCATATGTAGACCATAAATAAAACAATAGTACTTTCCTAATAGCAACAGCTCATCAGAAGAGAAAAACTGTTGCAGTACTTTCCTTAGGTTATTAGGAAAGGACATAACTTCAGAGAAAGAAAAGCAATATCAGTTTGGGAAAAGAAAAAGGACAAATATAGAGATCATGTCTTTTCTATTTTGTGCAAGGGTTCATGAGAAATTGCATGTCCTTGTGAAAGGTGTTGACATATTGCCATGGTCAACCTTTTCTGCTCTATTTCATTTTTGACCATTTATTCAGCTTACTGGAAAGTAAATGAGCTACAGAAGCTCTTGTTAGCACAACAAACCTACAAAGGCTGCAAATGCTTCTTACTTGAATTATTGTTATCAAGAAATTATGGGGCAATTGAATCAGAACTAATGTGCATAGATTGTTAGTTGCAAGTTCTTTTTCCATTCTGGGGAAATTGCACAAAGAAAAAAAGCAATCCTGCAACAGTTGTGTTACTGCCACCTAAATTCAGAGGAAAGCCAGAATGACAGAACATAGTTTGAAATATCACATGTGGATACAATTGCTGTAATCTCCCTTCTTGGAAACATACCTGAAAGCCAGACCTTCAGTTGAAAGACACTCCATAGTACATGTGTTGTGCATGATCACTAAACTATGTATATAAACCCAGGCAATTCTTCTTAGATTTTTATGTCAAATACTTCCTAATGCGAAGTTATGGTTTTAGTGACTTTCATAAATAATGCTACGTGATAAAGTATTGGCTGTATCATTCACACCTCCTTCACAAACCCAGCCCGGATACAGACCAGCTGTTGGTAATTGGATCTTGCATGTTATTACACTTATATCTTTGGTATCACTCAGTCTTCTTTTTGCATTCTATTGCTGAATTTCCTTTGTGCTGTGGCTTTTTCCTCTGCTTGTTATTTGTGTATTTAAAATGAACCATGTAAAGAAATATTTCCATAACCATGGTGACAATGTAATATTATGCACACTTACGAAGTCCAAAGGTAACTATACTAGACTGTTATTTTCTGTGATCAATTGCTGCAATTCAACATAATTCTTTTTTTTTTCTTCTTGTTCTTTTTTTTTTTTTTAAATAAGAGAGAGAATGGAATGTGCTGAGTATTTCCAGATCTGCTTACACTGGAGTCACTGCTATAAATTAATCCAATACTTCTTCAACAGAAGTGATGAGCTGCGTGTTGCTATGCCAGCATTGCCTACTACCATTACTAGTTTTTCATGAATCTTGGGATATGATGTAGGCTTTTCCTTTTTGTATGGAACCATGCTCCTGGAGTCACGTGAATATATAAAAAATTCAGTCAGACAGTGAATAAAAAATAAATTTTACAACCCATAATTCAGTTATTCCATATATACATATATATATATTTCTGATAGTATACGAATGCTTTGCATTTATTAATTATTCTTACAATATAGAATAATACCTGCTTTCAGCTGGGAAGCTGAGGTACGTAGAAGGTAGAGCCCAAATTCCAGAAGACATTTGTACACTCTACACTCAATGTCACTGAAGACTTTTAATTGCTTTTATTTCTGACCAAATCAAGCCTATGTTCTCTAAGGATTAACAAGAATTTTCTCACAATGAAAAGACATTTAGTTTTACTTTCAAGATCCCATACTGCTGTCTTTACTGCTTTTGAGAAAGAAACAAGTGTTTCTAGGTACACTCAAAATGGAAAAGCAAAGAAATCCAAAACACATTATCTCAGAAAAAAATCACTCTTGTGGCTTTGAGATTATGAGTTTATTTAAGTTGTGAAGAAGTGTTGGTAGATGTGGATAATTGGGCATTGGTTTCTTTTGCTAACTGTGGAGACAGATGTGCAAAAGTAGATAGATACAAGCTAGAAGTTAAGAGCTTTTCACTACTACATTTTTGCTAGAAAACCTTGTCCCACGGGCCCACGTCCCGGGAAAAGGGGAAAGGGGAAAAAGGGTAAGGAGATGGCCCTGAGAGCAAAGAACAGCGGCAACAATCTGAGGAGAAACAAACTGATTTACTAAATAAAATATCGGAATGCCAAACAACACACTCTAATACAATATAATTACAATTTAAGCTGATAAATCCAATACAGAGAGAGAGAATGTCCCAAAATCAAGGTAGGCCTTACTCTACTACCAACGATAAGACGGCTGGAGAGCGAGGTGCTGCCAAGACGAGAGACGGCGGAAAAAGGGACGAGGTCTCGTGATCTGCAAGTTTTTATACTGTGAGCTTTTATCTTTTCCCTCCGGCTGGAAAATGGTAACAGAGGAGCAAAGTACCGTGGGGAATGTAGTAGTCTTTCTCTTCTGAGAACCAGGTACATCCACTACATGATGTTATGATGTGGAATACCAATAACCGAAAATCACAAAACCATGACAGTGCCTTCACTATGTTGTCTTTTGCTTCTATGCACAACGATTTCCATATAAAATAAAAAACTTGCAGAATAGTTAAGCCTCTGTAAGCTGCATCATGGTTACAACTAAAAACTAGATGTGACTAAAAATTAGTCTCCTTTCTTAAAACCATGTTTGAATGCTTGTTTCTATGTGGTTGCTGAAAATTTACCTCTTAGAGTCTATAATTCATAATCATTTAAAGTACCATAGCTTATCTTCTTTTCTACCTTGGCTAAGCAGATAATTAAAACTAAATCTCTAGAGCATCTGGGTCCTATCCACCACTTAGGTTCACCAGAAACTCTCTATACTGCCAATGGTATTTCAATGTTTCAGTATGAAAATTATTACCATTAAACTTAATGGTAATAAACGTAATTTCCTGAAGCGGAACATCATCTAGTTTGTAAACAAAATGTCCTACTTTTCTCTTATCCTAGCCATGGCTTTAAGGAGCACATTGTATACATCATTTTAAAAGATGCTTGAAGATTTTTAGGCTCTACCATTTCATATTTGACAAGTGATATACACAACATGTGCAACAGAGCAGTCTTTAGCTGATACTTAGTTTTGATAACACTAATGCAGCTTAATCATCATTTAATCAGCATTAATCATCAGCAATTTTGCCAGAGTAGAAATCATAGCTCTAATCTAGATACTTATGAATGCAGCTGTTTTAAGAGCTGAAAAATGGAATGCTTTGTATATTGAAAAGTGGTAATGATTTTCTGACTCTCTTTCTTCCCCCTTCGCTTACAGATCAGAAAGGCAGCTCAACTATGGAGTATTTCTGGGAAAGAATTTATGAATCTGAATAAACCGCTAGCCCCCCACACACTATATAGTTAAGAGAAAAACACTATTTTCAAGAAATGTTTTAACAGTGAGAGCAGCAGGAGCACAGTCTGTGTTTCATCGAAATCAAAATGAACAATCACTGATAAAACGTTGCATCAAGGTACACAGCACTTGACTATTACCTCAATTCAAAGGTTATTGTGTAAACTAAAGGTAAAGTGAAGGGAGACAGGATTGAAACAAACTTTATTCTGTGTGGTTTTATTCTGTAATTGATTTGATGAACATCAAAATTCTACTTATGTGAAGCTAGAGGCAAAGCTCACTAATAGAAGAATTGAACTGTGACTGATGTAGAAGGTATTTAGTCACCTCTCATCAAAAAAACAAATATTCAAAAACTTAATGTATTATTCCATTAAAACTTTCATTTTGCTGTAGGAAATGCATTCATAATCGCATTGATAACTCTACCACTAAAGTAACAAAAAACTCCAATTAAATGTGTTCTTGCATGGTAACACTTACTAGAAATTTTTATTTTTATATTTCCTATGTATAAATATTTCCCATAAAGTGGATTTTGAATGATTGAAGTCTTTCCAATTTCAAACTACCTCAGATGATCAAAATCTTTTTGTTTTTGTAGTTGTTGTATTTTTTCTTGCCAGCAATATATATGTAACTTATCACGCTCTCATGCTCTGGTGTTTTCAGTAATGTTAGATACAGAGACAAATTCATACAACTAAAGTTTGGATTCTGTTAAAATTTTTGAATATTTTCAAATAAGAGACTGTTCCAATGTATAATTCAGATAGCTATTTAGTAGATATTCTTTCTATTAAGGGAAGGCTCACACATGAAAAATTCAGTTTCTAAACCTGTTTACCATTTTCCAAGACTTCTGAATTAGATCAGTAATGTTTGACGTATTTTATAGCTGGGAAAACTGCTGTAAACAATATGAGTTGATTTGGCCATGTCAGATATAGATCTAGACAAGAGCAGAATACCTTCAAGTCTTGGCTACTGGAGATGTTCAAACTTGCATTAGAGTATGTCCCCAAGGATCGCAGCTCATGAATGTAGCAGTATTTTGTCTGATGTGTAGACAGGCTGAAAGACACCATCTTGCACAGTCAACATACATTTCTTCACCTCAGCTTTTTGTTTTGGAGGTGTCATGCTCACTGCCTATCGCCCTGATCATTATCATACTGAAAATCATTTTATATTAAGGTTATGAAAGCCACCTCTTATCTCTTGATTCATATACCTAACTCCCATGAGTGTAAAATTTTGGCTAAATCTGAGCTCTAATGAACACAAAAGTGCCTCAGATCCCTCGTTACTACAATTCCCATCTCCCTATTAATTCATCTCCACAGATTTTGAGATATTGATGCCACCTGGTCACTATTTCTTAAACTTCCACTTCAAAATTTAAAATGTTAGCAGCTTCTCAAGTGTGGAAAGACTATATTAAGGTTAGAGAATAGCTTTCACATCCACCATAATCATGTATCCTGCTCATGTGGTGAACATATGTAGTGTTTTGCTGCAGGATTTAAACTTAGGCTAGCTTTGTTTTTTCTTCTCAGGAACATTATGTGTCTGTCCTTCATTTTCACTCCATAGTTCTCTTTACATGCTGTTTAAGTAGCATTTTATATATATATATATATATGTATATATAAATGACTTCTTATCAGTGGTAAAGATACTGAATGCATGTAACAGTGGAGAGCCACCATCAGTTTAAATCTCAGTTTACTTATAGATTTGTCTGAAAAGCCTTTGAGATTATTTCAGTTCATTATTTAGTTCATAGATTAATGTAGCTTTAATGAATGGATTTTTCACTGCAAAACAGCAATCACAACAATCTGAAAGGTTAATAAATAAATAAATAAACAGGAAAAAAAGGGGGATACATAGGCCAAGGTAATGAATGACAAAAGTTATTAAAACTTGCATGCTTTTTTGTTTTTTTATTTTATTTAATAAAAATAAAATATTTTGTTTTAAAATTTTTATTTTAAAAATAAAATTATTTGTTTTGTTATTTATGATTTCATTTGCTCCTCCAACTCAGAACAAAACAGTGTCATTGAATTTAATGCTTTAGTCATATACCTAAAGGAGTGATCGGTAGTGAAATATTTAGCAGAATTAGCTAATTAGATCTCACATAAAAAACTCCATGATAATAAATGAGATCATTTCACACTCATCATCAAACTACTGCTTGTGTATGTTTGGCATACAAAGTGAATCATTCTACTTTGATAGGGTTATCTCTCTAACTATGCAGGAAAACTTTATTTCAGGACAAAGATTTTATGATTGAAGAGTCTTTTAGAAACACAGGGGAAGAAACTAATTCCATGGAATTCATGAATTTTTCATATCAACAAATTTCTACTGTTTTTGCATATGGATATTTTAGCTTTTACCCATGTCTAATTAATTGCTGCTGTGAGTTTATCTTTTCTTTTTCTATTGCATTACTGTGATTATTTAACTTCCTTTTCCTACATATTAATAGTTGTGAGCTTCTTGGCAAGCCCCATAAGAATTTAGCTAGCTGTTACCAATTTGAGATTCTTATTGCATTTGATGGGTGATTAGCATATGTGAATATCTGTGAGCATTAGACAATTAGTAGACAGTCTAATTAGCATTAGACATTAGTAGTATACAAAAAATAGAAAAAGTGCAAAAGGAAACACTTCTGTGTTAGAGACAGCTAAACAACTGATCATAAAATCAAACTACATAGCAATTGTTTCTCTTTAATTACAGAATTAATAGACCAGATTCAAACACCAGGATATCTGAGCTGGATCAGAAAAATTGTACATATGTGTCAATGATTTATATGAGAAAGTCCAAAATAATTTTGAAATAAAAAGGAAAAAGCAAGTGTATGTAATGAGTGATAAACAAGGTTGGATGAATTGGCTTGTATATGGTATACCATGCTGTCAGATGGCAACAGAGTCTAAAAAAGTACATAAAAAGCTAATCCTGTTTGCCAAAAGAAATATTTTTTCACAGAAAATAAATATGTACACTTACAATGCAAACTATAAGTCCATGTAAAGGAGAAATACTTTACAGTCCTTTACAGGCTGTTTTTGATCATAGAATCATAGAATCCTCAGAGTTGGAAGGGACCTTTAAAGGCCACCTTGTCCAACTCCCCTGGAATGAATAGGGACACCACAGCTAGATCAGGTTGCTCAGAGCCTGGTCCAGCCTCACTTTGAAAGTCTCCACGGACAGGGCATCACCACATCTCTAGGCAACCTGTTCCAGTGCCTCATCACCCTCACTGTAAAAGACTTTTTCCTTTTTTCCAAACTAAATCTATCCGCTTTATGTTTGAAACCATTTCCCCTAGTCCTATGACCACAGACCCTGCTAAAGAGTCTGTTCCCTTCTTTCCTGTAGCTCACCTTTAGATGCTGACAGGCCGCTATCAGGTCACCTCCAGAGCCTTCTCTTCTCCAGGCTGAACAGCCCCAGCTCTCTCAGCCTGTTCTCATAGGAGAGGTGTTCCATCCCTTGGATCATTTCTGTGGCCCTCCTCTGGACATGCTCCAACAGGCCTATGTCTCTCCTCTACAGAGGACTGATGATGCCCAGCAACAGGAGAAGGGCAATGGGCACAAACTGGAACTTAGGAAGTTCCATACAAACGTGGAAAAACTTTACTTTGAAGGTGGCAAAGCACTGGAACAAGCTGTCCAGAGAGGCTGTGGAGTGTCCTTGTCTGGAGATATTCAAAACTCACCTGGATGCTTTCCTGTGTAACCTGCTCTAGGGAACCTGCTTTAGCAGGGTGGATGGACTAGGTAATCTCCAGAGGTCCCTTCAAACCCCTGTGATTCTGTCATTCTGTGATTCTGTGATTCTATGATTGACAGGAATGCATTAGTCTGTAAATAAGTTGATGACATAAGCAAACAAACAATCAGTTGGTCATGTAGACTAACACTGATTTTGCAAAAATAAGTTTGACATTAAGTTCAACACTTTTTTTTTACACCTGTGCCTGTCCAAGTGAATCCTTGGATTTTATGAATACATTAACCCATTGTGCACATTCTTTACATTTTTCATGCTTGTATCATTTCCTCATAAAAAGTCCAACTATCCTCTTTGATAGTTGATATAACATTGTAACTATGTCATACTACATCATAAATCTTAGCTCATAGACCTTGGCCTAAAATGATAACAAAATTTAGGTACCTGAAAACACCAAATCATGGTAGTGCAAGAATTAATGTCACTAATACTTATTTGTGGAGATGGATGGACCAGATAGAAGTTCAAATTCTCGGTTCTTATGAACTGGGTTCTCAATTTGCTGTGAGATAACTCTTCCCTTTAGAAAGCCAGGAAGGAGAGTCCTGCTAACTTCAACATAATTTCACAGAGAAGAAAACATCCTTATGTTTATGAAGTCATGTCTGAGGTTGCCCTTAAATGCAACATGAGGTGAGTATCAAAGAGTTATTTCATTCTAATTTTCACATTGAACATGGAATATATTAAATCATATAATGTAAAATTCTGCAATATGATACCTTATGGCTTGTGTTGTTGTGAAGTTGTCAGAACAATGATGTTTTAGCCAATATACTGCAAGAACATAGTCCATGCAGTGGCCAAAGCAAATAACTAAACTGTGGCTTCTATACAAATACTGTGCCTATGGCACAGAGAAAGAGCAACAGCAGAGGAGTTTTTTGCATTGCCCCAGACACAGATAGTAACTCAGCCATAATCTGCCTTCTGCCATCACCTCTGGGTAGAATAGACTGTAATGCAACAGCCATATACTTTATGCAATTACATGGCCAGGTGCCACTGTGTTAGTGCAGTTACATTCTTGGGTTAAGAAATAATATCAAGGCTCAGTCTGCTCTCTTCACACCATTATGGAAAGGGGAAGTAATGGCTCTGCAGAGGTTGCTTTCCCACCTCATAAATGAAGGATGCTTTCCCACTGGTAATGCAGACAAACCTGTGAAACAGGCAAAAAGGGTGGTTGCTGAGGTAACATTATGTAGAACTGAGGAAAAATAGAAATTACTGTTCCATGGGGAAATTCAGCTATTTCAACACTTGGTTTTTAGACCTAATTGAGTTGAAAAATTGGAACATGTCAAAGAACAGTATATTGTAAAAGCTACTTTGGTTAGGAGGTGTTGATGTTTCATTATGATTTCATACAGCATTGAACTACAGTTCTGTATTGTTCTATGCTGCTATAAACATCTCACAATAAATCTGCAGCTATATCTTACCCATCATGCATACACCTCTGTTCAGTGTAAGATTGCACTGAAATACAGATTTTAGAGAGGTCTTGCTCAGTAGACAAATATTTGATTTTTGATGTTAATAACTGTATGCCAATGTTAATAATAGGCATTCTATTAATAAACAAACAATGTATATAAACCATTTGCCAGAAGGCATTACTAGGATATATTTAAATAAATCTCACTTAAAACTGTAAGGTAGTCTTCATACGTGAACTATACAGAAGATTAAATACATGATTCAGCAAAAATCCTTGTCTACTTCGACCACTTCCTTCCACTCTTCTGACTTAGTGATTGCTATTAAATACTGTAAGATAAATATCTGAACTGTGCTTATTTCTTTACAAAGAGGTGGTAAGAATCCACAAATTAGTCTTGACATGGAACAATGGGTAGCTTTACCATCAAAAATCATCGCCATGAACAGTCACTATAGTTGTGTTGTACAGAACTTTTAAGAGCTATGTAGTGATATCTTAACTGTCTCAGAGTAAAAGATGTCTAGTCAATTTTTTAGCCTGACAAAAATATCCCCAGAAGGGAAATTATACTTAAAAAAAAAAAATGAAAAAAACAAAACCTATTCCCACTAGAATAATAATGCCTTCTGTTTATCATTATATTTCTAAGGTTACATCTATGAAATCATAATTATATTCTCTTATGAAATGCAGAAACTTTCACTTATTATTCTTCCAAATCAAAAAATGATCTGGTTTTTTTGGGGGTGTAAAAATTGGGTTGATTTCCTGCAATGAAGTTTGGTCAAAAGAAATGGGATGGCTGTATGACAGAGGGGTTCCTTTTTCAATGGTGAGTGGAGGAAAGATTACTATATAGATAATTGTTAGCATTTTCTTTGAATGTTTTATGTGAGACATGACATGCTTTTAATAGGCTCAATTCAAATTTCCCGTGTTATATCACTATGGTACATAATGATAAGGCACATGGGCAAATTTTAAATTTACTTTAATGCTCCTGTGTATATGAAAATAATGGGATACTGCAGATGACATCGTTCATAAAAACATCAGTAGCAATTTTACTACCTTCCTGTCCTGTCCTGTCCCTTTCTCCCGCCAAAACAACCACCTCATTTCAGAATGCCTTCCTGGGAAATTTTCTTTTATGAAAGGAAAAAAAAAAAAAGAAGAAGAAAGCAATTACAGAAATCAGTATGGAGTTTTTGAAATTAATGTGAAAACTTCAGGCTGTCATTTTAGAATCATCTGAATAATTTAACAACAATAACAACACCACCAAAGAACTACCATCATAGTTCTAGCTTTTATATTTTCAATGATTTTTATTTAAAGTAAATGAATTATTACATTTAAATGGCTGCATTTTTCAGATGAGAGACTCCTGTTCTGGAGATTATCAGTGAGGATTCCAGATGAATTAAGCATCTGTTGGTAAAATGTAATTTCCTACTCAGAATGGCTTTCCCACAGAAACGGTTGAACAGTCTTCTAAATATACTCACTAAGGAGTGCTAAATACTTAGATTATTTTATCTTTTTACATGGAAAACTGACTAGGGAAGGCCATTTCTTTACTTTCCCTAAAATATTTTTGCAGAACATCTTTGGGACATTGATCTGCTAATCAAAAAATAAAAGTTCCCCTAAGATTAGCTATAAAATGTCTTTTGTCACTCAAGAAAGGCTGTATAATCTGTACAAAGAGTAAGACACTCTGCTGCATTTCAGTACATTATTGGTTTTGTGTTCTTCACTTTCCTCTGCAGGAACTTTCTGTCGTTATAAGAGAAAAAATATTTTCTAATCTTAATCCTTCTTTAAGTTTTGCGTGGGCAGTATGAGTGTCCTGAACGCCTGACCAGTTTTCTGGGGATGCCCGCCCACCAAAGAGTCTGAGAATTCAAATGTGGCTGTATCTTCGCAAGTTTCTCTGGTAGCTACCCATCAACATTTGATAAAAGTGAGTTGAGAATATCTTTACATTTCTTCATACAGTCTTCGGAATTGGAAAGCAGATTTTATTCAACTGTTTTGATAATTTATAAAGCATTACCTCTTGATTAATTGCTACTTCATGGAGAAATCTTTTCATTTTGCCATGGAAGAACAATTATATATAATTACTGATAGCATTTATTTGTTATACCATATCTGGAATAGTTACACTCTCCCCTAAGAGAGAACCTCTGTTAATAATTTTTGTTACAGAAACTATAAAGTTCTGTCTTTGCATATCCAAACCCAAAACATATAAGGTATTATTTTCTTAAGACTTCAGAATCTTAAGACTCTTCTCCTTATTCAGTATTTCAAAACTCATAAAATTTCTGATGTTATATATATATAATGACACTCTTACCATCCCCTTACAGGTGGGACACAACCACAGTTATGCTGGCAATAACAGCAAAATTTTAATGACAATTACACCGTCAGTAACTATTTATTGCTTCTTTGCATTAAGAATCAGAAGACAAAAATTTGATACATTTCCTGTCATAAACTTGGAATATAAAATATCTATTCAGTGACTGGAATGTCTTTCTAAAACAATATCAAGTTGAATGAGTGATTAATAATGAAAATTTAAAGCAACAATTTTTTCTAGTGCCGAGAGAATTAAAGAATGATTTTCTGAGACAGGCTTCAAGGTATCAAATGAGCAGGAACAGATTTAACAAGTAGAGTGTTGTTCTATAGCTATTCTTGCATTTTGTAACACAAACATGGAAATTGTCCCCATGGCTACTGAATTTTGGACAATTGTCAAAAATATTAGAGAGATTTAAAAAAGGAAAAATGAAAGTAATGGTGGGAGAGAATATATTTAGAAGCCTTTCTGCAAGGTGAAAAAAAAGCATATTATTTGTCTTGTAACACAACATTTAACAATGAGCAATATTTGTAAGGTAAACTGCTTTATCACAAATAAAGGTAAAATACTAGTGTCCCACATTCTGTTAAGTCTGTCTATAAGGTTAGGTTAATGCATTAGAATGACTGAACAGGTGATGCTATAGAAAGACCTGACTAGCATTTTAAGCACCATTCAAAAAAGTAAATGTACTTGGAAACTTGTAGTGTCCTTTTAACTCCCCTGTCTGCTGTCTCCAAATAGGTACTCCTTTATTGCTTTATTATACAAGGAATAAATGAGAATCTCTCCACCTCCCTCCTATTGGCTCTGCAACTGTGAGATGAAGCCAAGATTTCTATTATCCATTCTTTCATGCTCAATTGCTTTTGAGAGTAAGTGAATGGGTAATTTCATTCATTCTAATATTTGTGGACTCAAAGTCTGTGTAGCAGGAAGAAGGTTCTTTCTACGTGGTACGTTATTATCAGTAAGAAGCACTAATTTACAGCCAGACAGGTTCCTCAAAAACACCAGTCTGCAGCACTTGTACTGCACAGACATTCTGGAGCAATGGACTTCAGGATGGCCCAGACACTGCAGAAAAAGAATATACTTATAGGTGGTTTGCATGTGTACCACAATGCATGTCTTTTCTGTTCTGCTCAGGTAGTATAACAAACAGATAGTGCTTCATGCTTTTAATTAATAATTTGAATGTCACTTAGTCCACCCTTAAAACATATGAAAAATAGCTTATTTTGACAGATAAATTCTACACTCACTTTTCTGCCTTCTTTTTTTTTGTTTGTTTTTGTTTTTGTTTGCTTTTTTGTTCTTTTTCTTACAGAATAAAAAGGTGGTCTACCTCTATTTTCTGCATGTATAGCAAAACTCAACTTGGCATATATGAATACAATCTCTTAATTTGTGCTGATTATACAGATACTATCTGGTCATATATGTGTGAGATTTTGCACTGCGTTGCAATACAATTCCCTTCTCTTCCTCTTGAGAAAAACACTGCACACTTACCAGTGTTAATATAAATGGCAATTATTATGAAAGTACATTGTTATATTAGATTCTGACTAAAACCAAAGGACTTCAGCATGACTGATGTGAGGATACTGAAAAACCAAAGGATTTAGTAACTGATACAATTTCATTATCCACTAGTGGTATCACTTACTTTCTTAAATGGTAAACAATTGTTAATTACTTTATTGTTCACTAAGAAGCATCATGTTGACTTTAAGTTAACATGGCTAGGACAAGCAAATCCAAATCAATGTCTTTGTAAAGTGATTAGAATTGTCTACTATTCATGCCAACTTACTTCTCCTTATTTTTGATCAAATAAGTTGATGGTAGGTCTGGAGAAATTGCGTGTTTGTGTGGTGGTCGGTGTGGCTGTGTGACAAGCAGCTACATACCACACAGCCACACTTCCACTGCCCACCCATACTTCAGCAGAACTTAGGGACAGGAGGAAGAAAAGGAGGCAGGCAAAAACAGCAGCACCAGCACCAGCAACAACAACAACAACAACATCTTGTGTGTTTGAGAAAATATCTGGTTATTAAATGGAAAAAGCAAAAGCTATGTAGAAGCAAAAAGGAGAAAAAAATATCTATTTCTCATAAACAAAAGATGCTCAGCCACTTCTTTGGAAACACGATGTTTCTTCCTGAGCGCTGCTAAGGAAGACACATGCTTTTACAATGACTTTCCCCTTTTCCTCCTTCCTCCTCAGCTTTCATATGACAACCTTTTGCTCAGTTAAGGTCAGCAGTCCTGCATACGCTCCTTCCCCACCTCTTGCCCACCCCAGCCTACCAGCTTTTGGCAGAGAGCCTGTGGATGGTGAGGGAGCCCTCATGCCTTGCTAGCACAGCTCAACGATAACTGAAACGTTGCAGAATCAAAGCGGTTCTGGCTACAAGCACTGTATGGGCTGCTGAGGGGAAAGTTAAGCCCATGGCATCCAGATTGGGCATTGTGTGGGAATGCTCTAGAATTTGGAAAAGAGATGAATTGGTGATGGAGACTGCTTGTGTTTGTGCTTTGTGCCCAGTTCTGGGGCCCCCAACACAAAAAGGGCATGGAGCTGTTGGAGTGGATCCAGAGGAGGGCCACAAAGATAATCACAGGGCTGGAGCACCTCCCCTACGAGGACAGGCTGAGAGAGCTGGGGCTCTTCAGCTTGGAGAAGAGAAGGCTCTGAGGAGACCTTACAGCAGCTTTCCAGTACCTGAAGGGGTTCTTCACGAAAGCTGGGGAGGGACTTTATATAAGGGCATGTAGTGACAGGACAAGGGGAAATGGCTTTAAACTGGAAGAGGGTAGATTTAGACTAGGTATTAGGAAGAAATTCTTTAGTGTGAGGGCGGTGAGACACTGGAACAGGTTGCCCAGTGAAGTTGTGGATGCCCCCTCCCTGGAGGCATTCAAGGCCAGACTGGACGGGGCTTTGAGCAACCTGGTCTAGGGGAAGGTGTCCCTGCCTACAGCAGGGGGTTGGAACTGGATGATCTTAAAGGTCCCTTCCAAGCCAAACCATTCTATGATTCTGTAATTGTATACATCTGTTTGTGTGGTCTGGAGAAAGCAGGCATGCATGAGAACAGTAAATGATGGCAACGTAAGCAAAGATTATATGTAGGTAGGAGGTAAAATGAACAGAGTATGAGGTAAAAAATAAGGATTACAGGATCTGTTTATGACAGTATGCTTTTATGTCAATTCACAAAAACACTGTGAGGCTTGAGAGATAATCTTCCTAATTGTTTACCCAATCATGAATTATGCCTTAAGAGCTTAACACAAGGAAATATTGAGTCTGTGCTAAATTGTCTAGAGCAGAAATTGTTTGAATGCAAGCACCAATATTCCTGTTCTGTTCCAGTGCACCAATCTCTGTTTGATACTGAAAAAGATACGTTCCATGTACATACATGGAATACACAAACAGTAACAAACTATTACCTGTAATATTCTCAGCAAATTTATTATTTATCTGAGTAATGATATACATTGAAACCAGACTTTTAGGCTACATATACTCAAAAGAATAGAAAGGAAAATATAGGAAAACAAAAAAATAAAAAGGAAAGAAAAGGAAAGGAAAGGATAGAAAAGAAAAGAAAAGAAAAGAAAAGAAAAGAAAAGAAAAGAAAAGAAAAGAAAAGAAAAGAAAAGAAAAGAAAAGAAAAGAAAAGAAAAGA
>NC_034409.1:41729426-41738043 GCF_002078875.1 Numida meleagris
AAGAAAAGAAAAGAAAAGAAAAGAAAAGAAAAGAAAAGAAAAGAAAAGAAAAGAAAAGAAAAGAAAAGAAAAGAAAAGAAAAGAAAAGAAAAGAGAAAAGAAAGAAAAGAGAAGAAAAGAGAAGAAAAAAAAGAAAAGAGAAGAAAAAAAAGAAAAGAAAAGAAAAGAAAAGAAAAAAGAAAAGAGAAAAAGCCAGTTACATATATAGCTGCTTATAATTTCACCTATCTTTTAAGAGTCAGTTTTTGGGGGATAAAAATTCTTTACATACATAGTAGCTTGTTTCTTTGAAGGATAGGTGAAGTTGAACTTGGATGGCATAAGATCTCAAAACCACAGAAGAAGAATCTCAATCAGTTTGAGGATGTAAAGAACTATGTGTCAAGTTAACATCTCCACTTATTACCATTCTTCTTATTTATGTGTGTCTCTAAGTAACTTGTTAACGTAACATGAGGATTAGTTAATCAGCTTTGGTAAATCTGTGATATAATTATTTTGAAAATGGGAAACATTCATGAATATTTCAGAGGAGGTAAAATTTTGATGTCCTGATCGATGCAGATGCAAATAGCATTGCAAAAAATCTTGGACTGATGCTATCTTTGCTATTTCTGTTCTGTATTTATTGCAAATGAACTTTTGAGCAAATAAAAAATAATAAAAATCCAAAATTTGAAAAATTGTTGCTACTTAACATTACAACCTTTGCTTTCTTAGAAGCTTCTCTGTCTTCTCTTTGGGCTATTGTTAATAACAGGCTTCTGTTCACTAATGTATTGTGCATGTCTTAGCTACACTGAAAACTAAGTTTGCTGTATAGAATACTGAAAAGCATTTCTATTCCCTATTTGACATTTTAAATATGAGATAAAAATTGTGCTAAAGGCCATAGTTTTAAAACCACTTCATCTTCAGAAATTGCTGTTTCCTAAAGGATTCTCAATCAAAAGCAAAAATTTTCTGTCATTGGGATTTAGAAAATTTTTCATGGCTTGACATAAATAAATGTGCCATTCCATTTTCTGTGAAATTGTGCAGCACAAATATCATCCTACCAAAATTGTATACATCTCTGAAATCTATGAAGTAATTTGTGTCACAGAATCACAAAATAGTTGAGATTGAGAGGGGCCCTTAGAGATCACCTAGTCCAAATGCCTGTATATAAAAGGAAGTGTAACTAGAGCAGATTGCTTAGAGCTGTGTTCAGTCCAGTCAGGTTTTAAATTTCTCCAGTGTAAACACCCCACAGTCTTTTCGAGCAACCTGTTCCAGTTCTTGATCAGCCTCACCATGAAAAATATTTTATTATGCTTAAATGGATCTTTCTTAATGCCTGTTTTACGCTCTGCCTTTTAGCCTTTCACTGGATAACACTGAGAAAAATGTAGCTCCACCTTATTAACTCCCATCCAGCAGATAAACATGGATAAGTTGCACTCTGCAACTTCTCTTATCCAGACTGGACAGCCCCAGCCCTCCCAGCCTTCGCTTTTATGAAAAATGCTTCAAGTGCCTTAATCACCTTTGTGGCCCTTCACTGAACTCTGTTTGTTATGGCTATGTCCCTCAAACTGTAGAGTACAGAACTGGACCCAGCACTCCTGTTGTGGTCTCATCAGGATTGAGCAGAAGGAAAGGATCACCTTCATTGACTCACTGGCAAGACTATTCCTAATACATCCAAGGGTGCTCTTGACCACTTGGTGTCCACCAGGACCTCATCAAGTCCTTCTCTGCCATTATCCACACTGTCAGTCTGCTGCCTGCATTGGAGCATGAGATAATTCCTCCCCGAGTGCTGAAAAGGGAAGAGCTGAATGGGAAATATTGCTCATTCTCACGTGCACTGAAGAGTTGCTATGTTTTGCTAAAAGGAAAAATGCTGTTTCCTACATTGATTGGTACTCAGTAATTGCAGTTTAGAATACTGAAAAGCATTTCTACTACCTGTTTGACACTGTCATGACTCTTGCTGAATAGTTATTTTAAAAATTGTTCTGTGAGTAGAAGAAGGTGTCTGATTCATGGTAGATAGGTAGCTAGTAATAATACAAAATTCATCTTTTTTTTCCTCAAGATTTTTTTTAAAGGTGTCTATTAATGGACTAAGTGAGAATTTCCTAGTTACTATTTTCTAAGAACTTCTGGATCTTGATCAACATACTGGAACTCCCATCGGTATTCATATTAGATCCCAGTTTTACCACATCAGTAGATCTTAGAACTGATGAATATAGGACTGTAAGTTTGTTCTTGTGCTATCACTTCCAGGAATGGTGACTAGACAAAAAAAGAGTAAGGATGTTGTTAAACCTCTGGAAAGGGATATGTGCTTTGGCTTAAAGCTGGCAGTCAGCTCTGTCTCCACCTAGAGCTCACTACATTGCCAGGGGACTCCTCTTTTTTGGGGGGAGAGCAATCAACAGCAACGTAATTGAAGAATTTCTTCAAACATTTACTATACTGTTGGGATATAACAACTTTTTTGTAATCCTCTGTGAAGATGTCACAGATTTTTCCTTACTATCAGCTTTCAAAATTGAGAAAGGGAAAAAAAAAAGATGTTTGAGAAGAGAAAGCAATAATTCTGTATATCCTTCATATAACATGAGTGCAGCCTACTGTAGGGGGACCAGAGGTCCCGTCCAACCCATACAATTCTGTGATTCTGTGACATTAATTTTTGCCACAAAGTAATATCTGGAGTGATTTGAAGGAAGGGCTGGATTGGAACTGGACAATAATTTCATCCTGCTGAAAGCTGAATATCTTGTTAAAGAATTAGCAGCTGTGTATAGCTTCAGATAAATTTGGAAGTCACTTGGAGTTAAGTCTAAAATCCATGCATAATTATTTTGTCAATGTCTATTTTTAGATGTATTTTCATTTCAGATATTATTAACAACTTATTTTTTTAATTGATAGAAAGTGCAAACATTTCCTTAAAAAATTAGAGAAACATATGATCATTTGATGATCAGTTTAAGTATGATAGTGTCTATTGCTATAGTACAAGGGCAGTTCTGAAAGTAATGCCTCCTATTTTATTCTATTGGCCCATGACTTCAGAGGCAGATTGTGGTGGTATGGCAGTAGAGGTTGAATCTTCCCACCAATATCGCATTACATCTTGTTGCCGTGTGACGGATGGCAGCAGAGGGGAAGTTTGACAGCAAAGATGTTTCACTGATTTCTCCATGCAGGAAAAATTGCACTCATTGACATTCATTGACACTTGCTGAATGTTTATGGAGAGCAAACAGTGGATATGAGCACAGTGAGGTGTTTCAGCAATGATGCCATCATAGCAGCTGTGAAACAGTGGGTCACCTCTACTGGTACAGATTTTTACAAGCACAGCATGCAGTGTCTTGCTCATTGCTGGCAAAAATGCAAAGCTAATGGTAGTGACTATGCTGAAAAATACTGTTTTGTAGCTGAGAGTTTGCTCTATCAAACAGCGTTACTGAGCTTTTCGTATCCATTGTTGTTTCCATGGAAGTAAATAGGCAGCATTACTTTCAGAGTGATCTGTGTAGTTCAGTTTCAGATATACGTAGTTGACTTCTATGCAGCAATGGGCTGAAACAAATTATGTGTAATTTCCTATTATTTTGTGTATATTTTTTCTGACTGACACAGAATGCAAAATATTGATCACTGATATTTCAGTTTTTCTTCCTTTTATACTAGCTTCCTAGGTCCTGATAAGACTCAACAGCATCTTTTCCTTTTATCAGCATGTATTAAAAATATGCAATACCATATTTGCAGTTATCACTTCCATAAATAAAAAATGATGCAAATTTTTTCTTAAAAAAGAAACAGGCTTATTGAAAGGTAAAAATAAAGTTAATGATTTTGTTTATCACTTGAAATTTGAACTGCTGTCTTTTCAGCAAAATCTTAACTTGTTTGATACAGACAGTGTTTTATGTACATTGCAATTTTTTCTTTTATGTGTATGTGTTGAATTGAAGTCAAGAAACTAGTGCACTTTAACTGGAAAAAAGCCAGTCAAAGAGTTTACAAGGCTAGAAGGTGAAGGGTTTGTGTGTAATGGGAAGGGATGACATTTCTCTCATGAATGCAATGATTTAATTCTTTGACCTGCTGTTGGCGAGAACTGGAGTACGGTGAACATTTTTGTGTCTGACACATTCATTAAAATAAAAAAAATACCCCAAGACCCTCTCTTGACAAAAGCTGAATGTTTAACTTGTGTGAGATTTCCTTCCCTACAGATGATCTATAATGTGCCTTTCAAGGTTGACTTAGCCAAATAAAAGGTAAGAAAAAGGGAATCTCTTTGCTTACCTTCCCTGATTCACAGAGGCTGTGCAAAATAAAAAGATAAGGAAAATATTTTGAAAGGGTTATAAAGTAAACATGGGCAGCTGTTTTAGACATTGCCACATGTGCACAGTCAAAGACACATCAGAAAAATTCATGCTGAAATTCAGTTTTGTGGCCCTGAAGAAAGGGTCAGAAGGTTTAGAAGTTTAAAGTAAGTTAACTCTTTGCTTATTTTGACTATAAAAATGTCAGCATAAAGTCATGTTTTAGACTTATGATGGTCTGAAATCTTAGTGGTAAATGAAGTTTGAAGACCTCTTAACCTGCCCAGGATGTGAACCAGAGGCTGGTTTAACTTCACCGGTAACTGCACTATAGCAAAGGAATGGATAGTCAGACGTGAGGAAAACATCTGAATTTTTTCCTGCCAAAGTACTGTGTCATAAATTGTTTGCAGTGTTAATCTTAAATTCCTAAGTTCTCATTAATGACACTGCTATGAAGATAATCTAATTTTACAGGTTTAAATATCAAATGTTTAATTTTCTCAATATGGGTTCATATCTAGTATAAGTAACAAAATGTCATTTTTCTAGTTAGGTCAACCTATTGTCATTTGAAAATAATTTCAAATTTTAACTATCAGATCCTATCACTGAAACTTTAGTATGCTTTAATGTATATATTGATTTATTAATAATACATTGATGAAACTAAAATCTGAAATTGATAAAAATTGTAATGAAGAATGCTTTTCTTGTGTATATTTGTGTTTGTTTTTTTCTTTCACCTAACATTGAAACAATGTGATTAGGTCTTATATAGCACTGTATCTGACTTTCTCAGTGATATGTGTCAAATTCTAGAATACCATTATTTTGGTTTGTTATTTAAAAAACTAGATCTAACATAGTAATTAGAAGTGAAGCACAACTGCAGGTAGTATCTTCTTATAATTAATTAGGCTATTAATCAGAAAGCATTAGCAAGATTATAAACAGCAAAATATAAGACACATCAAAATACAACCAAATAAAAAGTGAGTACAATGATCTATAATTAATTATTCTCTGTAAGAAAACAGGAACAGATTGCCTTTTTAATTTATGCAGAAGATACAGTTATGATAAATAAACTAAGCTCACATTAAGAAAATAGAATGGAATTGTTCAGTCAGAAAGGACCTTTAAAGTCCTACCACCTGACCTCAGAGCTAACGAAAGTTAAAGTAGATTATTGAGGGCATCGTCCAAACACCTCTTGAACACTGACAGGCATGATGCATCACCTACCTCTCTAGGAAGCCTGTTCCAGTATCTGACCACCCTCATGGAAAAGAAATTTTTTCTGAATGTCTGGTCTGACCCTCCCCTGGCACAGCTTTATGCCATTCCCACACATCCCATCACCTGGGACACCTCCTTCAGCACTTTTCCTCCACAGGGAGCTGCAGAGAGGAATAAGGTCTCCTCTCAGCCTCTTCTTCTGCAGACTTGGCAACTCAAGCATCTTCAGCCTCTCCTCAGAGGACATGCCTTCTAGCCACATTACCAGCTTTGCTGCCCTCCTCCACCTCTTTTGGCCAGCTGTCTATGCTGTGTTTAACGCACTCTGATACACTGTTTGCTCCCCTGGCTACCAGATCTGCATTATTTTCTGCTGTTTATAGCACCTTCTGAAACCTCTTATTTAAACATGTTCTTCACACTTAGTCTTTTGTCACTTCCTCCTTTTTACTCCTTTCTCACTTACTCCTTTTGTCATTTCCTTGCTTGGTCACACTGAAGATGTTTTGCTTGCTTGCCCTGCTGCACAGTCTATATGATGCATGAAGTCTCTCCCAGTTGACTTTCATGCAGCAGCATTTGCACAGCATTTGACTGCCAGCAAAATTATACTCCTGTTTTCAACTGTGTAATCTTAAGTGAAGTCAATTTCTTCAGGAGCACAGCAGGGACATACATCAGGGTGATTAGGGCTATCTAGTCATTTCTGGTTTGGAGTATCCTTTCCTAAATGCTCTAAAGGGCATTAAACAGACAGATGTTACACATCCATAATGTATATTGCTTTACAGTAAAATCTTTAACTAGAATGAAACTGCAAAAGTACCATCTGCAGATCTAAATATTTGGGTATCTCTCAAGCATATTTTGGATTCAGAGTTGCCAAACACAGTGACAATTTTGAAAAAACTGGCACTTACCTAATAAGTATAACAGAATTCCACAGATAAAGAGCAATGCAGTTTTAACAAGATGGTGTCCACAGTTTTTTCAAAAACTGCACACCGTCACAAGTGCTGAAGTTTTCATCATCCAACTATCTTCTAAGTTTTGCCAAAGTAATTTATCAACTTCACAAAACAGATAGATTTTGCCAGGGAAAAACACACAGTATTCATCTTAACTACAAACTTATTTGTTCTTCAGAGAGGTGAAGTTTGTTGTAAGAGATAAGGTCTTTTGTTGAAGTAGGTAATACAGTGAAAAAAGGTAAGATGTCACTCTCTGAAAATCTTATTTAAATGTTCTGACTTCTTACTTGCTCTAGTCACTTTATGTAACAGTATCAACATATTTTAATTGATTCCATTTTAATCAAGTTAGTACATCACTCATTTAAAGAGCAGAAATTATAATCAAAGCTTAGAACTGGAGGTGACAAATATTGCAAGTTCAAGCTCTGGCTCAATAAACAGGCTCTCTCTTTCTTAACTTCCATGTCTCTGCAGTGTATAATCTTTCCTACAAGTGCATCGGTGTGATCTAATTAGATATGGCTTGTATATTACATCTATATCTAATATCTATTGGAAACAACATTATTTTTTCCATTGGATCTAGACAACCAGTCTATACAGATTTTTTTCTGGTTCTTTATTTATGTAGCTGTTTTGCTAAACAGATTTTGTGATAAAAGATATTTTCTTATTTTCTAGTAATAATGTGCCATTATAACCTGCATAAAATAAAATTAAATACAAAAGGAATAAGCCAAGGAAAATGTTTTGAAATACATGAAAGAAGAGAAGGTAATTGAGAGTGATCAACATAGATTTATGAAGGGGAAAACATGTCTAACAAATCAGATTCTACTGATTTTTTCATTCTACAATGGGATAAATGAATCAGCTGATGAGGCAGTTTTTCTTTAGTAGGGCTTTTGTTCTGTGAGGTGGATTGAAAGCTGAACTGAATATGAGAAAAATCTCTTTTATGGTGAGATTGTTCAGGTGCTGAACAGGTTGTCCAAAGAGGTTGTGAAGTATCCATACTGGAGATATTTAAAAACAGTATGGACACAGCTCTGAGCAACCTGCTCTAGTCATCCCTGCTTTGCATAGTATTATTGGACCAGATGATCTCCAGAAGTTTCTTCCAATCTTACCTTTTCTATGACTCTGTGACTCTGTGAAGGACTTTTTCCCCATTTGTTGCCCACTTAACCTTGAAAATAGATATTTTTTGTTTAGTTAGTACTATTGAAGTTGTTTTGTTGTTAGTACTGATACTTAATGCATAAGCATTTCCTCAAGTGCATGGCTGAAGAGCTTCCAAAGATTGTGTACAAAATGATCAGGAGACACTTATGAAGATCTTCATCAGAGTGTCGTGAAAAAGCAAAGAGACAGTAAATTAGAGGCAACAATGTTTTCCATATTTGTTCATGAATTAAATTACTGTTTTTGTGACTTTATACTATTGTCATGTAATAAATATAATGTGGTATTGCTCCTGTTTCCTCACTGGCTGAACACAGAAAAGATTCTGGCATGAATACTGTACGTGTACTTTTAAAATTGATTTCCCAATCATCCACAGCTCTGGAAACCTCTTATTCCTGATTGCTGAGCTAAGAAATTTGAACACAAGACTGTTCAAGAAAAGTAAAAACAAAGAGTTTGTGAGTATATCTGAAACACACTAACTTTGAGTGAATTTTGGTATGCAGATTTCTATTCTTCATTCTGCTGTAATAAAATTGACAGTTATATCAGATAGTCAGATTTTCCTAACTATACAGGAGGAAAAACTACTACTCTGCTTTATACCTGGTCCTTGAATACTTTTACAGAATCCTCTCACCGATAACATCATTTACATGGCATCTTTACTGTTAAGTTATGGGAGATAATAAAGTCTGACTTCAGATTCTGAAAAGTCTTACAATATGATTGTCAAGCATATATTGCATAGAATCATAGAATCATAGAATTAGCTAGGTTGGAAAAGACCTACAAGATCACCAAGTCCAACCATCCACCTACCACCAACAACCCCACTAAACCATGTCTCCCAACGCTATATCTAAA